>NC_042511.1:19229090-19531196 GCF_900963305.1 Echeneis naucrates
ATTATTTGTGTTTTTCCAGATTACATTGCCGCAGTAGATAAGTGGATGGGGAAGTTGCTGCCTATGATTAAACCCTATTTGTATCAGAATGGAGGTCCTGTCATCTCTGTGCAGGTGAGTTTGTGTATGTGTTCACAATGTCACAGTACTTAAGTTTAGTCAACATAAAAAAAGCCAACATCCTCTTGATGTGTCCTTGTTTGCAAGGTGGAGAACGAATATGGCAGCTACTTTGCTTGTGATTACAACTACTTGCGTCACCTGACCAAGTTATTCCGGTCTCACCTGGGCCAAGAGGTGGTGCTCTTCACAACAGATGGAGCTGGGCTCAACTATCTTAGGTGTGGCTCAATACAGGATCTCTATGCCACTGTTGACTTTGGGCCCAGTAAGTGTCACAAACATTATATCCCTTTAGCACTGGTGAGCATGTGGTTGTTTGCCCTTTGTCCCCTTTCACCTGAAACCAATATTTTGGAGTTAATGCCAGCTAGTAGACATCAATCTAGGTTTATGTTTGGAAATGCTGACTTTAAAACATTGTCCTCTTCACTGACTCATTTTCGCATTCTACTTAGTCAGAAGTCATGAGGATGTTTTGTTTGCCCATTCTTCTAGGCGCTAATGTAACGGCTGCCTTTGAAGCACAAAGACACACTGAACCTCATGGACCATTGGCAAGCATTTTCCTTGATGCATTTTTTTTAACTCTGGTTGTGAAAATGCACAATATTTTCTTACTTAATCTTCTTCTCTATAATCAGGTGAATTCTGAATATTACACCGGCTGGCTGGACCACTGGGGAACACCTCACTCTGTTGTGTCATCTGCTGCAGTGGTGAAGTCTCTGAGTAAAATGCTGGCCATGGGAGCAAATGTCAATCTGTGAGTCCAAAGATTTCTGGGACATGTTTAGATGCCCTGCAGACAGATACAGATGTACTGCAAATTCACCACAATACTGCAGTTCCATCTGTGAGTTTGTCAGCTCAAAAATGAAGAAAACTGGGATTATTACATTAGCAGGTAGCTGGCCATTTTTTTTCATCCCATATCAGGAGTCTGTCTTCTTCTAGACAGAAATGTTAAATTCAATAGCAATAAATCAAAATCACTCATGTCCTGGTTGTTTGTTTACTGGAATATTCAGCTGGACCGTTAAAGTCTACAAGAGGGAATAATTGCAGGTTTAGACTTTTTGGTTGCTAACGGAATATTTTAAAAGGCTGCTTAAAAAAAAGAATACAAATCAAATGTCTCAAAACATGTTGACATGGAAATGAATATGTTATATTAATTATTATCCTGGAAAAATATCAGCTAAGCAGAGATCTCTTTCAACATTACCAGTTTGTGGTTAAATGAGACAACCCTGTAGTGTTGGACCAGTGGTGCAAAAAGTGGGTATGCACTATATGCGATGCATAGGGGCGCCGCATCGGGGGGGAGTGCCAAAGCAATGGTAAAGGTAAGGGTCAGGTTATATAACATTTTAGAGGACTAACATGTTAGAGAAGGGGCTATAGAGGCTTAACGTCCATGGGAAAAGATGGATAAAGCAAAAAAGCTGTCAAGAGCTACAAATAGAAAAAAATTAAGAAAAAGGAGAGAAACCCTTATTTAAAACCCATACATGATGGTGTCCGGCAGACTTACTTATTTATTATTGCTATTCTTTTTTTGGGGGGATAATGGTAGCTGCGCCCCTGTGTTGGACATGTTTCTTGCCCCAGATGTATAATCTCTTCTTTGTTCATATCTTTTCTTTTGATTTTATTTGACTGAAGTTGAAATTATTTTGGAACTAGGACAAGTCATGCAGACCCTCTTTTTGAAATTATTAAACTGTCTCCCCACAGGTACATGTTCATTGGAGGAACAAACTTTGGATATTGGAATGGTGAGCACAGTTACACAGACTGGTTTAGTTGGAAATTACTCAGATGATCATGAAAGTGACTTGGCCTCTGATTGTCCCTTAAAACTGTCAGGTGCCAATGAGCCATATGGATCACAGCCCACAAGCTACGACTACGATGCCCCGCTCACAGAAGCAGGTGATCTGACGGAGAAGTACTTTGCCATCCGCGAGGTGATCAAAATGGTATGTACACCAGTAGAGACCTTTTTGCTAGTAACAGCAAACTTAAAGGAAGTCATTTACTAATGAGTAAAAAAACTTTGAATGTCAGTAAACTAAATGTGGTGTCCCACAATAGTACCATAAGATACCAGAGGGACCAATACCACCAACAACTCCAAAGTATGCATATGGACCTGTTGGAATGAAGAAGGTAAGTTCTCAGCAGATGCTGTGTTTATGCAAACTATCTGTATTTCGACTTTTGAAAGGATTTATCTTTTAAAATATTTATGAAAGAATGGAATATTACTTCACATCATTTCCTTCACTGCAGCTCCAGACGATATCAGATGCCTTAGAAAAACTGTCTATCACTGGACCGGTTAAGAGCATTTATCCTCAAACCTTCATTGAGCTGAACCAGGTATTTTTTGTATTTATGTAATTAAAAAACATGGATTTTTCATTTTGAATTTTTTTTATCCCCCTTTATCCCTTAGGCTTTTGGTTATGTGCTCTACAGGACTACTCTGCCTGTTAACTGCAGTACGCCAACTCTGCTGTCATCCCCACTGAATGGAGTCCATGATAGAGCGTACGTGTCTGTGGATGGGGTGAGTCTGTCTTTACATTACAGAGGGCTTCTTGATTTAATGATGCAAATACTTTGCCATTGCTTATGCGTGACTTTTGAACTCAAATACATAAATGATACCATTCAAAAATGTCTTCTGCCATATCACCATCATTATATTTCTTATTTTAGACAGTTTAATTTGGATAAAATTATTGTGGTTGATGGGTTTAGCCTAACCCTGACCCTAACCCTAACCTTTTTTTTTTTTTTCAAGAGAATGAGCAAAAAACACACAAAGTACTTTGAAGAAAAGCATATTAAAACATTTATATGCATTTGTAATGGTGCTGATTTTTCGTCAAGGTGCATGTAGGGATTCTTGAAAGGAACAAAGTCATAACTTTGAATGTGACCGGGAAGGCTGGCAGTCAGGTGGACATATTGGTGGAGAACATGGGCCGAATCAACTATGGAAAAGGGATCAATGACTTCAAGGTTGTTTTCAAAGATATTATTTTTGTATTGAAATATTTGAAATATTTGTGAATGTGCACCAATTGAATATTTGTATTCAGCTCAGTTATTCATTCATTCATCTTCTACCACTTATCTGTTTGCGGGTCACAGGGGGTGCTGGAGCCAACCCCAGCTCCCACTGGGTGAGGCTGGGGCACAGCCTGGACAGGTCACCAGTCCATCACAGGACACACATACAAAGACAGACAGAAACCAACAACCACTCACACTCAGACAATTTAGAGTCACCAATTAACCCAATTAACCCAAACATCATGTCTTTGGATGGTGGAAGGGAACAGGGAGAACATGCAAACTCTGCACAGAAAGGCCCCAGGCTGGGAACTTAACACACGACCGTCTTATTGTGAGGCAACAGCGCTAACCACTATGCTGTTGTGCTGCCCATGAGCAAAGTTAGACTAAAATTAAATACAAAAGCAAGACCCCCATAAACTATGACAAGTTGGCGTGCAGATTTGAATATTAAGAAAGTAAATAATGGGATTTCCTGACTTAGTTTATGCTTTTCACTGTCTTCTTATCACAGGGTTTGGTGTCCAACCTGACTCTAGGGAAAGACACCCTCACTGGCTGGACCATGTATAGTCTCAGTACAGATGAAGCAGTCAGCCAAGGCCTCCTTGGGGAGGAAGAGTCTACAACAACAGGCCCTCCTCAGCCCACTGCTCTCGCCCTCCCAGCCTTCTATGGGGGCAGCTTCATCATCCCTGATGGTATCCCAGACCTTCCTCAGGACACCTACATCAAACTGCCCAAATGGAGGAAGGCATGTGACTCATATAGGATGTTTAGACTTGATTTAGTCATTTAAGAAGATTCAGATGTATTCTTAAAGCAGGTGAATCTTAACAAACTAATATCTCGAAAAATTTGTGTTTTTTAGGGCCAGGTCTGGATTAATGGCTTTAATCTGGGACGTTATTGGCCAGCTCGAGGCCCTCAGATGACACTTTTTGTTCCTGCCAACATCCTCAGCACAGCTGCACCCAACAATGTGACTGTTCTGGAGCTGGAACAGGCTCCTTGCAGCTCAGGACCATGCACCGTTGAGTTTACTGACACTCCCATCCTGAATGCAACTGTCACCTCTCCCCACAAACAGCACTGGAGACTGTTCACTAAAGAGAACTGGTTGTAATGTAAAGGAACTCAGGGCTGCACAAAGTTAATCAATTTGCACTACTTGCCGATGTAGAGTCCCATCACAGCACTTGATATGCAAGTTTGATTTGAATTTGGCATCACTGATTGAATGTTTCTCTATGAAAAGTGGAGAAATGTCTTTTTACCCAGACACAATATTTTGCTGTCACACAAACTGGGTTTCTCTACCTCAATGATTCTTTTTCTCTTCACAAAGGGATTCCTTAATACTCCTTTGGTACACAGAAACCTGTTGCTTATTTTAAAATGTGAAAGATGTCAGGGAATGTTGATTTGCCGCTTATATGAATTTTGAAATGACTTTACAGACAATGTATATTATTCTAATGCTTTTAAAACATATGCCTTTCATTACAAAGAATAAAAATCTTAAAAGTTCTTGTGAACAGTTGTAAAGTCAAGTTTTATGGCAAGCAGTGTGTGTTTGTGTACTGGTGTGATAGAGTTTAAAAATGCACCTGATTTATCTATTTATTTAGTGAATTTGATCAATTACGACATTCTGTTGGGCTTGTCTTTTATTTCATTCTGCTCTTACTGAGCCACCGAAGCTCTCCTTGTTTTGCAGCTTCTCCCTTCTGCCCCCTCACAGTGTTATGAGGCTGAGGCCCAGGGTATTGCGGGGGAAGTCCCGTAATACATTTACAGTGTTTAACATGTAAATTTGATATGTGGTTTATAAAATATGAAATGCGTGATGTTCTCAGCTATTGCTCGTATGTTCGGCGGCTGTTTGCCAAAGTTCATGTGTGTTTAAAATAGTTTTATTGACGGAGTTGTGCATAGCATTGTGCAGTTTTGGCTGCCTCATTTCAGAGCTACGTCACTTATCTTTCGGTGTAATTAATTTCATTCTGTATGACCAGGGAATGAATGCAGTGGAGACCAGACCTAGTCACACAGTAAAATGTAGATGTTGTCCTTGTCTCCTGCAGTTGAAACAAATGCGTCTGAGGAGTCAACTGTTAGAATCCTCCTTTACCAACCGACATCGGTTACATTGGAACACCCGCATGTATCCTTCACTTGTTCAAGTCCTATGGTACCTTCATTAATTTTCAATAGCAACGAAGCAGGCATTTTGACGGATACTACGTGGCAGCAATCTTCAGAGTGGGAATGAATGAGTATGTACTGTATATTTGGAATGACATCAAAGTCAAATTGACGTGTTGGAGCGAATTTAGGGAAGAACCTCTAACTTTTAACAGTGCGTTAGTAGGAAATGTAGCGAGCAATGAAGACAGAACATTGAATGGTCCTAGGCCTGCGCTGGAATCGTACCCGGAACCTTCAAGCTGTGACCCAACAGTGCTAACCACCTGCTGGTAAACATTTTTTCGTCACTGCGAAAAATAATAATATCATATAGCTGTGTGCACTGAAAGAACCGATATTTTCTTTGACTTGCTCAGAAACGTCATGCGGTGCTTCACATTGTCTACCACAAGGTGGCTGTAATGAGCCCAAACAGAGTTTACCAACCGGAAACCCAGAAGAAGAAATATTGTTATTTGGGTGTGTTGTGAGGCGATGAGGTAAAATAAATCCCTTTCATATACAATTGATATCGTGCGATTCTCAGCTAAATGTCGCTAACTATAGCTAACTGATGATTTAGTTTGCTAGCTAGCTCACTATAACCGAAGAAGGAGCCATTTTTGTTGTTGTCATTAACAAAATGGAAGAGTTTCGACAGTCCCAAATAATTATAGCAACTTTCTGGCGTCTTTTGTGTTTTCTCGGGAAAGTTAAACTAAAGGACACGTATTACATTCTTCGTCTTTAAGTGGACTCAACAACAAGCTTTGTTTTTCTGACTCCTCTGCAGTTTGTGAGGATCGTCTCTGTGTCGGTGACACAAATTCAACACAAAAGTGAAGTAAGTGAATGAAGAGTCACTGACAGCAGCTGACAGACATGCTGTGGTGCCAACACAGCGAAAGGAAAAATTATTTGTAACCCCACGACCCGGACTCCTTCACCCTGCAGCTGTGTATGTAATTTATTTGTCTGTGAGCGGAGTGGGGCTGAAAAGCAGCTGTTTTCCCGGAGGCCATGGTCGATAATCGGTATGCTACAGCTCTGGTGATCGGCTCGGTGCTGAGCCTGCTGGCAACCGTGTACTTGTCTGTGGCTATGGGGACTCAGCACTGGTACCAGTACAGCAGTCCGCCGGTCCGACAGGGCAGCAACGCCTCCGAACTCAGAGAGCAATTCATCAATAGAGAGTTTGATGAGAAGAGCTACAGTGACTCCTTGTTCCAGCTCAACGGCACCCTGGGACTGTGGTGGAGGTGCATCCTAGTGCCCGGCCGCTCACACTGGTTCAAGGAGCCAGGTATGCTGTTCAGCCATATGAAAAATATAGGCCTTGAAACAAGTTTAGGAAAGGGAAAGTAAAGATGAATATTATGTTTACGTTAGCTAAATCACATCATGTTTGTTGTATGTTGTAAGCATTAAAGTGATTTATTTGCCCAGCTGGTTTAAGCTTGTGGCATTAATGACAGAAAAAATCCTGTAATAAAAGATGCACAGAATTGGCAGCAATGAAATGACTTGGGTACTGGCCCCTTGTGACTAATACAGATTAAATACTGTTACTTTGTACGATTTATTGCTACTAGCAAATTTTTTTGAGTTGCAACAACCCTGCTGTTATCTTAAGTGGGTTAGGTTTGTGTAATAGTAATAATAGTAATATATATGGCGAGAGAGAGATTGTTAACCAGTGTTCTAAGTATTTGAATTGGTATCATGTTAGACATTGGTACCTCATTGTCATAAAACAGCCTCACAGTTTGATTTATTATGATAATAAAAAGCTGAACAGTAAATGGTACATATTGCTAAATAATAAAGGCAGCTCATCCTGATTTGTGCTTTATTTCTTTAGATCCCAAGATGGAGCTCCAGTGTGTGAGCTTCACTCTTCCTCAGCAGTTCAGTCCAAAGTACAAATACCATGGAAACGACATCAGTGAGGAAGATCTACTGCGAACATGCAAGTCTTTCATTTGTTTGACTTTATCGTGTGCCAGGTTCAACGCAAATGCCCCAAGTTTTGAATTTCAGATTTTTGTATGGAAGATTGAAGAATTAATCCTCGTGTTATTTCTGGCATGTGCTAGATCTCTGGAGATGTCAGTTTCTCCTGCCTCTGGTGTCTCTGGCCTTGGTTTTCCTGAGTGGCCTTGTTGGGGTCTGTGCCTGCCTGTGCCACAGCTTCACCCCTACCTTGGTAGTGGGGGTGCTTCATCTTCTAGCAGGTGAGAGGAAGCAAGGGCTTGTTTTGGAGGCAAGAACCAGTTTGGATCAGACTGGACAGAGCATGTAACTCAGCAGTTTCTCCCTCTACGGCAGGTCTGTGCACTCTGGGCACTGTCTGCTGTTTTCTGGCGGAGGTGGATTTGCTCCACCAAGACTCCACACCACCTGAAGGGGTGGACGGCTCACTGGGCTGGTCCCTCTATCTTGCTCTCATCGCCTTCCCCCTGCAGATGATGACAGCTGCTTTGTTCCTGTGGGCTTCCAGAAGTCACTGCAAGAACTACACCCGCATGACTGCGTACAGGGTCGCATAGAAGAGAGAGGAACTCCTCCATCTACAGTGTCCAGTACCTCAACACAGCCTTTCAGTCTGAGGACTTGATTACACATCTTTTGTCTTTTAAAGGATGTGAAATGAATGAATTGACCATAATGCATCTTCAGTAGCAATATTTTAGATACAAAAAACAATTATATAATATCGCTGAGCCAAAAACAGAAATAAACCAAATTAATTGCAGTTAATCATCACAAGTGCTCATGAATGTTTTTATTGAGTTTTCATCACACCTTTTTTAGTTTAGTATTTTGAAATTGTTTCCTGTCCAAGGCATGTTCTTTATGTATTTTAACACCAAAATTTTAAGGAACCCTTTTCAGGTGAACTGTGTTACTTTGCATTACTGCTTTGCCTTTTCTGTTGTCATTGCTTCTGAAGCTGCTCACCATTTGTCCTTAAATCCATTTAACATGCACTGTTACTAACACACTTGTCGTCATCTAAGTCAGGATGTCTATTCTCAAATAGTGGATGTAGTGTATTACTCTAAACTATTTATTTATTATTTTTGGATATGTTGTGCTCTTTTTTTTTTTTTTTCTTTCTCAAATTTTAATAGGAAGTTTTTTGCTGTGTATGCCTTTTTAAGATGACATTTCCATTATCTGTGGTAAATGTTGATTTCTGTTGGTGCTATATGTTGGCTTAATGACAGTCACTGAAGCTGTAACCACTTGTTTTCCATCGTGACCCTTGTTTATAGATCTAATATGTATTTATTGTTAATTGAAGGTCGAAAACTGGATTGATTTGTTACCACACAAGTAAACCTGTCATCGCTTTGCAATATGTAGATTTTAATGTTTCAGGTCCAAATTTTTATTTATTATTATTTTTTTTTTTTTATCAAAAAGTTTTGATGCACTTTTGATGTGTGGCTTTTGTAAATGTTTTGTGTGTTATCTGAAGAACATTGTATCATTAAATTTGAAGTTTGTTGATATCTGTAGTTCTGTATTAATGACCTTTATTCTGCTTCTAGAAAGTTCCCATCCTGATAGCGTGGTAATATCCAATAACCAGCTCATCTCCAAATTGAATGTCTATTGCGCTGATTTACACAGACATTCATTACATTTCTTACATTACTTCGAGCACATCCAGACTCTCATTCTAGTCAGTGAACTCTAAACAATGACTTGATGGACTTGTACAGAGTTTTGGGGAGACATTGCTTCCTGAAGAACGAACCCTAATGACTAGTCATTCTCTCACTTATTTCTCCCATGCCAACATTAAGTTCACACTTATGATTTTGTTTAAAACATCTTGATAACCATTGGCTGTATTATTACATTCATGTTCACCTCAGTAATATTTGTAATAAAATTTCTGGTATTTTGTCTTGCATCTAACAAAAAATTTGCACAAACACATTGCATTGGAGGAAAAAGAAAAATAAATCTGACTGTAACTTCTTTATAGAATTGTATAGTTTCTGTCTCCACATCACACTGCTGTATTATAGTCATATTGTTATCATATGAATTGAGTTATTTGGTTATTTGCATTATTTATACCCTTGGAAAAGGTTTACTGGCTTACGTTAATCTTTGAATTCAAAAGACAATAATGATATCAAGTAGTGCGTATACCTTTTTGTAAACCCCTTTTTGGTTTAATTTTAGTGAGAAAATAAAGCTGTTAAAATATACTATGATTATGAAGCACTATTTCCTCGACTTGCTCAGAAAGGACGTGGAGTTTCAGACTTTCTACCACAAGGTAGCTGTAATGAGCGCAAAGAGGAAATTTACCGACCACCATTAAACCCAAGAAGAAGGAAAGTTTTTGAACAGTGAAGAAGAGGGCAGAGGCTTCCGAGAAATGTGATGAGCGCTACATTAACGCTAATATTTCAATTGTATTGTTCAGCAATAAGGTAAAAAAAGATAGATTTGTTATAGTAACAAATATTGTGCCATTGTCAGCTAAATGTAATTTCACTAAACCTGTCGCTAACCGTAGCTAACTGATGATTTAGTTTGCTAGTTAGCTCGCTATAACCGAAGAAGGAGCCATTTTTGTTGTTGCCATTAACAAAATGGAAGAGTTTCGACATTCTCAAACAATTAGAGCAACTTTCTGGAAAGATAAACTAAAGGACACGTATTACATTCTTCGTCTTTAAGTGGACTCAACAACAAGCTGTGTTTTTCTGAATCCTCTGCAGTTTGTGAGGATCGTCTCTGTGTCGGTGATACAAATTCAACACAAAAGTGAAGTAAGTGAATACGAGAGTCACTGACAGCAGCTGACAGACATGCCGTAGTGCCAACACAGCAAAAGGAAAAATTATTTGTAACCCCACGACCCGGACTCCTTCACCCTGCAGCTGTGTATGTAATTTATTTGTCTGTGAGCGGAGTGGGGCTGAAAAGCAGCTGTTTTCCCGGAGGCCATGGTCGATAATCGGTATGCTACAGCTCTGGTGATCGGCTCGGTGCTGAGCCTGCTGGCCACCGTGTACTTGTCTGTGGCTGTGGGGACTCAGCACTGGTACCAGTACAGCAGTCCGCCGGTCCGACAGGGCAGCAACGCCTCCGAACTCAGAGAGCAGTTCATCAATGGAGACTTTGATGAGAAGAGCTACAGTGACTCCTTGTTCCAGCTCAACGGCACCCTGGGACTGTGGTGGAGGTGCATCCTAGTGCCCGGCCATTTTGAAGAGACGGGTAAGGACTTTAGTAATACATTTTTTTGTATGTTTTTGGAGAGACAGACATTCCCTCCCAACATGTTATTTGAAATGTTACCAAATATCTATTGGTGAAAGGCAAAACTGGCAACTCTTTTGATGATCAATTGTTGTTTTTCAATTCATTATCAAACCACAAAGCTTACCATTGCATATCACGTACACTCTAACGAATAAGGCAACTCATTAAATTTTTTACTATTTGTCTTTAGATCCCAAGCTGGAGACCCAGTGCATGAGCTTCACTCTTCCTCAGCAGTTCAGTCCAAAGTACAAATACACAAACCACATCAGTGAGGAAGATATACTGCGAACATGTAAGTCTGCCTTTTTGTGACTTCTTTAAGTTTATAATTTTTACATTTTCACCCAATTATACCAGGGGAATATCAACTGTAGGCAGCACTATAAGAAGGTCACGGGTTCAGTTCCAGTCCTGGGGCCTTTCTGTGATGAGTTTGCATGTTCTCCCCATGCCTGCGTGGGTTTCCTCCTACCATCCAAAGACATAGTGTTTGGGTTAATTGGGGACTCTAAATTGTCAGTAGGTCTGAGTGTGAGTGGTTGTTTGTCTGTCTCTGTATGTTGCACATGTTGCGATTAGAAAATTGCGTTTTATCATATTTCAATATTATCGCAAATGCAATTAATCCTTCAGCGTTAATTTGAACTTCAGATTTTTGTGTGGAAGATTTAAGAATTAATCCTCATTATTTCTGGCATGTGCTAGATCTCTGGAGATGTCAGTTTCTCCTGCCTCTGGTGTCCCTGGCCTTGGTTTTCCTGAGTGGCCTTGTTGGGGTCTGTGCCTGCCTGTGCCGCAGCTTCACCCCTACCTTGGTAGTGGGGGTGCTCCATCTTCTAGCAGGTGAGAGGAAGCAGGGGCTTGTTTTGGAGGTAAGAACCAGTTTGGATCAGACTGGACAGAGCATGTAACTCAGCAGTTTCTCCATGGCAGGTCTGTGCACTCTGGGCACTGTCTGCTGTTTCCTGGCAGGGTTGGATTTACTCCACCAAGACTCCACACCACCTGAAGGGGTGGACGGCTCACTGGGCTGGTCCCTCTACCTTGCTCTCATCGCCTTCCCCCTGCAGATGATGACAGCTGCTTTGTTCCTGTGGGCTGCCAGAAGTCACCGCAAGAACTACACCCGCATGACTGCGTACAGGGTCGCATAGAAGAGAGAGGAACTCCTCTATCTACAGTGTCCAGTACCTCAACACAGCCTTTCAGTCTGAGGACTTCATTACACATCTTTTAAAGGATGTGAAATGAATGAATTGATCGTAACGCCTCTTCAGTAACAATATTGTAGATACAAAAACCAATTGCATAGTATCACTGACCCAAAAACCGGAATAAACCGAACTAAATTGCAGCTCTTTATCGTAAGCGCTCATAATTATTTTGGAGTCACCTTTTTTATTTTAGTATTTTGAAATTGTTTCCTGTCCAAGGCATGTTCTTTATGTATTTTAACCCTTTTCAGGTGAACTATGTTACTTTGCATTACTACTTTGCCTTTTCTGTTGCCATTGCTTCTAAAGCTGCTGACCACTTTGTCCTAAATCAGTTTAAAATGCACTGTTGCTAATAAACACACTTGTAGTCATCTAAGTCAGGATGTCCGTTCTCCGATAAGGATGAAATATATTACTCTTGACTCTATTTTTTGCTTTTTTCAGATGACATTTCCATTATCTGTAGTAATTTTTTTTATTTTTGTCTGTGCTATGTGATGACCAGATGTCCCTTACTGAAACTAACCACTTGTCTTTCAATGTGACCCTTGTTTATAGAGCTAATATTTACTGACAGTGAATTAGAATGCCAGAAACTGATTCGATGCCAATTGAGCAAACATCGTGATCTCTTTATTACATTTAGATTGCTTTTAAAACAATTGTTTGTTAATCCTGCAGTTTTTTTCAAGTTTCTTTGTGTGATGAGATTGACAGACAAGTGTAGCTTTTTGAATCAACCACTCAAATAAATTTTCTGTTGTTTGTTAGATACACTTTGAGTAATAATTGAATAAGCTAAATTCTCCCTAATAAGTGCAATTTCCACATCATTTTTTTAAGTCTTAATACGTTTATCTGAAAAGATAATGATGTTCATACTTTTTGAGTCAGTCAAATTCCAAATTAACTAATTGTGCCAGCACAAGAATAAAAATGTTTCTATCATAAAGATTTGTTACATTTAAGATGTGTGGCCTTTATAAATGTTTTGTGTGTTCGGAAGCAGATTGTTTTATTAAATTTGACGTTTATTTCTGTAATTCTTTATTATTGCTGTAACTATAATTTTTAAAATTCCAACAGTGCAGTTGTATAAAAATTAAATAGACCTTTTGCTGTCACGTTTTTGTGTGGCAACATTCAATGGTCAGTTCATCACCTTACTGAATTTTCCATTTCACTGATTTAAATAAATGGGTTTAATGTACATAAAATTTACTTTTTATTTTCTGGTCTCTACGGAATGTGTCCACAAACATTTATTTACTTCACTTTACTTTTGTAAATTATGCACGGCCTATTAGAATTCAATATCTGTAACATCAAAAAATGAAAAAGTAACTGTTCAATGTGACTTATGTTTCCATTTCATTTTAATGTGTTATGCATTATTGCCACATTACAAAGAAATCAGTTCCTTTTAATTATCTATGACACTAAAAATGTATACAGGTATTGTTTCATTAAAGATTATTTTTAAAAATTAGATTATGTCACTACTGTGTATAGTCTACATAGTATTGAAATTTAGTAGTGGTTAGCGCTTTCGACCCATAATAAGAAGGCTGCGGATTCGGTTCCCGGCCTGGGTCCTTTCTGTGCGGAGTTTGCATGTTCTCCCCGTGTCTGCTTGGGTTTCCTCCCACTGTCCAAAGACATGTATGTATAGGTTAACTGGAGACCATAAATTGACCGTAGGCATGAATGCGAGCGTGAGTGATTGTTTGTCTCTGTTTGTCCTTGTGTGTTAGCCCTGCAATGAACTGGCGACCGGTCCAGGGTGTACCCCGCCCCTCACCCGGATGTTGGCTGGGATTGGCTCCATCACTCCCGCGACCCGAAATTTGAAAAAAAGCGGTAGAAGATGTATGGGTGTTGGTCACATACTTTCTCTACTCTCAGTCCTACTTCACATTAATGGATGGTAAGGTCAGAGTGACCTTTTGAGCTAAGTGGAAAGCAATCTTCTTCTCATAATAGGCACATTCATTAACAAAGAAAGGGTAGGTTTCTTCTCCCTCATATTTCACTGTCTCCCCAGAAAATGACAGGAATATGGGGTCACCTGGTCGGAGAAGCTTGAAGTCATTATCCTGGAGGCAGACAGAAAACAATAACAGGTGAGTCATTATGCAGCATTACATGCAAATGTGGCATTTCATGTTTCCCAAATCATATTCCTTGCTTTACATATTTATGTAAGAATTTCACAAAAAATACTGAACATAGTATTGTTTAAAGGGATAGTTCAACGATTGTGTGTTTTCTTGCTAAGACTCAAAATCTGAGCGGGCACAGTTCACGTACAGACAAGTTAAAACTACCATTAAAGTGTATGAATGGATGTGCTGTGTCAGTTTTTTTTATTCAAAGAAAAACCTAAATATCGCAATTCTAGTACGTTTCTGTATAACAACTCCAGCTGCTTGCCTTTATTTCGTATAAAGAAATACAAGTAATCTAAATTTTATTTAATACTCTCACACCATATTACCTAAAATGTCAAACTCTCTCTTTAAGTGAATGCCTGTGTGTGTATGGATGTTTCCCAGATGTCCTGTACCTGTAGTTCAGGGTGAATGGCAGCAGTAATCTCACTGGTTGTCGGATCCCTTGGGTAGTCTATACTCTTCATGAATGTGAATGCTTCAACTTCACCTCCTTCAAAAGTACTTCCTGTTTCCGAAGGACAGTAAGGCTAGTGACTCACAGCTACACAGTTCCCAAGTATTTAAAAAAGTAGTTATAGGAGATACTTTAGATGTAATTCTACCTGGTTTTGAGATATTTTTATATTTTTATTTCATCTTAGTTTTGTCCTGCAAAGCACGTTATCAACGGGTGACGCATTTTTAACAGGCCGATATTTCAAAACATGATCGGATGATGTCAAAACTGTCATGGTCAGACACGACTAGAGGTAAATTCCTGCTTGAGAAAGTTTAATATATGTAGCACAAAATGTGTTAACAGAAAAATTTGGTTTTGAGATTAGATTTACAACAGTTTCTAATTTCAAAACAGTTAAAGCTCTGAATGTTGAGTTTTAAGTTGTGACTGTGCCTGTTAGATATCGGTGGTTGTCTCTTACCAGAGTTGAAAAGCTGAACCCATTCTATGGTGAGATCTCGTGCCTCTTTCACAATGTTAAAGATATCAGCTCTGACCACACCATTGGGCTGAGGGCCAATCTCCATTGCTGCAGAGATGACCAATGGAAAATGTAATACTAAATTAATAATAAGTAATAAAAAAAGAAAAGGCAGATACACACGACACACTTACCAAAGCCATGTTTGCCCACTGCTTCTAAAGAGAAAGCCTCAGCCATGGGTATGTCCAGCTGGACAGCTCTCACAGGCACAGAAGTAATTTTGCTCTGAAAAGCAAATTAATAAGTAGAGCACAAAATGTTTCACTACAGCCCCGTGGACTTTAAACTGCAATACACATGCACATTTATTGCTTTATGGTGGAAATGAGTGAAGTAGAGATAAACTTTAACCCCAGCTCCAGATCATAATTGACCACAATTACATGATAAAAGTCTAAACAATATAAGATTACAATGACAATAAAATTAATGCAAGTGGAAGAATTTGAAAAATACAGTTTAAAGAGAAGAGTTGATTAGTCATTTTACCACACAGTTCGTGAAATCCTTTGGTACATGAAGAAATATGTTTAAAGCTAACACCAGCTCTATTTTTGGTTTGTACAAATAAAAAAATGGCATGCATCAAACTTGCATTAACCAAAAAAAGAAAACAAATAATGTAGTATAATGTAAATAATGCAGATGATAATTTTAAATTCATGGGGGGTTTAGTCTTTATTCCCTAAAGTTGTCTGTCTTCAATCAGAGAATCTTCTACCTGTAGATATTTGTAAATGTGCAGGGGGACCCAGTCCAAGGAGTAAAAGATGAGGCACAGGCCCATGTTGGCTGTGGTGTTGTGGATATCACAGATCAGATCCACAGCCTCTTCACTTCCTTTAGGCCCAAGCTGAGAGTTCAGCTCATGGGCTCGTCTCAGCTCATAGGGTGTTGAATCTGTTATCGGTGTACTGAAGGCCAAAAAATACAGAAGAGACGTTTCTCTTGCATGCGCTCTTCTAATTTTCAGCTCAGAATTTTTATCAGAAAGGTTTTCAATAACTTTTTCAATTTACCTCAGCAAGGTGTTTGTGAAGCAGCGGTTTAGATCTGTATCTATATATCTTTTACAAGCATCCGTGGCACGGGGGTTTGTTAGAACAGTGGTTACAGAGAAAGATCCGGCCCTTTCTACCTTTTGCCTCTGCATTTCTTTCACCATGTAGACCCCAGACATCTCATTTCCATGGGTGCCACCACAAATGGCTACACGCAACAGTGGCAAGAAAGAGGTGCCCTCCATCTGTCAGAGAGAAAAACAGGTACTGTTGTGATTTCTTTTCCATGTCTCTTAATATCTTCCAAATGAACATTAATCAAGTTGGTAAATTGATTAATATTGTAAGCAGGTGTAAACATAAACAGACCTTAAAACAGTTTGTTGGTTTGTAGTGTTTCAACATGTTGCCGTACAAACACTGCAGCCCAGTTAATGAGTGAAGGAGCGCTGAGAGGAACAGACACCCCCAAACATACCTTTGAAAAATGCTGGATGAGGTTTTTAACTTAAGCCTTTCAGTTTAGTTCTTGAATTTAGATGGACTTTGAAGTGAAATAGTAAACAGAAACAAACGTTTCACATTTCTGATGTAAATTAAAGGAATTACAGCGTATTTGTATATTGAAGAATCAAATTACACCTTCCATTCTGTTTTTAGCAAATGGGTCCCAACCATCTTTAGGGAGCCATATTTTTAGCAATTTACATTTTTTATGTAGTCTTTGGTGTCTGCCCACCACAACACACTTCATTTTGACATGACGCACAACCTTAAATTACATACAGAAATGTTCCATATTAATTTTACTACCATCATTTTGTCAGACTATCATACAATCAGAAAATCAGTTGTTCCGCTCTTATTATTATTATTTTGAAGTGACCAATCAGAAGCACTGCAGCTCCTATTTAAGAGCCTGAACTTAAACAATCCTTAAATTTAGTAGTTTGTTTTTGGCACATAAATGAATGACATTTTACACATAACATGCACGTTATGTGTTGTGCTATCTTTGGCCCCTGACCTGACCTTTGGTTAAAAATGCACCTAGTTTCAGTGTTTGGGTATCAGGGGGCCTCCTGATAAAGCAGTTCTCATTGGGAGGTCAGACAAGTGTGGCTTGACAGCAGAAAGTTTGTTGGCTGAGACTCTGTTAGCGTGAAGCTGCTCAGATTAAATTTTAAGTCCGTGAACACTGCAATAATCGGATTTACAAGTGCCAAGGTACGCTGTTTTGTTTTTGGAAACAAATGGGTCACAGATCTCAAACATAAATACTGTGCATTGTATTGGACATTGGTTCAAGGACTACATTACCTTTCACCTTTGAACAATATAATCAGTGAAAAATCTTGAAGCTGTGTTATGCCACAGCATTTAGCAGAGAAAAATACAAGATCTGCTGTCACTGGGTGCCAGGTTCAGCATGCTGGGTCCAAGCATACAACCAGAAATGAAGTGAGGAACTATTTTGGAAAAAAAAAAAAAGTGTTTCTTTCTCACAACCTGTAAACACTATCTGATACTATCTTGCACAGGCGCAAAATACTGTTCTGCTCAAAGTGCATGTTCCTCACAAAAAGCATGACAGGCAGTTTCAGCAAGGAATGTCCACAAACTACTGTGCAGCCAAGAAACAGTACTGAAGGGTTAGAGTTCACCGTTGGGCTTACCTTTCTGTCAGAACTCAGCCGGGCTCTGCGATCACTGAAATTGGACAGTGTTTGAACTTAGATGAGAGGTTGCATCGGGGCAGAATTTCACAACCTCCCAGCAAAGCAATGTTTGCACAACACAAGGTCCTTTCCACTCATAAATGTTTTACATGCACGAGAGTGAATGAACATAATGCTGAGACCAGTATATGTACAGCTGGCTGGCCCACTTCTGTTTCTTCCTCTTTCCTGTGACCCTCCCACCTCTGTTTCTTCAGATCAAATTTCGAGCAGTTAAACATTATGTAATGTAACAGGGACTCTGTTATTTTCCACCAATCCAGCAGTAGCCGCTGTCAGTGCTCTGTTTGAGGTGCTTCAAATGTAATTGTGTAAACTTCTTGAATTACTGATCAGAATGGCCTGTTTTTTAGGAGCTGCATTGGAACATTGAAAGAACTTAGAAGACCAAAAGCTCTGAAACAAATTTATTTAATAATGAATCATAATGAGCAGTTATTCTAACCTCTTAAAATGTTCCAATGAAGTTTTTTTGTTTGTTTGTTTGGGTTTGCCTTTGTAAACAAAGGCAAACTAACACGCTAAGTGAGAGATCCTCCTTTCAACGGGTACATTTAGGAGCAACTGGGCTGCTTTGTCATTAATCACCTCGCAGCTATTTACATTTACTCTGCTTTTACCAGCTCTTGCACATCAGATTCAAATATATCGCCTACACTGTTTGCCTTACAGTGTAAAACTGGTCAATCCTGTACTTTGACAAAATGGAATGTAATCATCAGTATGTTTTCTTCCTGTCATGTAACATCAAAATGCTTTCTTCATCCAGCCCTGTCCTTCCCAACCATTTTGGCTGGTGACCCTAAAGTGAGGCTGTCTCTACAGCCGAGCCATCTACAGAGGCATCAGGAGTCTGAGTTTCATCATTTCTTCATCATCGTCATCATCATCATGTCTTCCTCTTATATGTTTTAATAACAGCTCAAGGCTTCAACATTCAAACAGTACAATAATTCACCCCCCCCCCCCAAAAAAAAAAAAACCTTAGAAAACTGACCAGAACTGCTGACTTAAAATCATGTAACTGAAATTTTTTTTCCTATCCTGTCCTTCATGTGCATCTTTTGTCCCACTGGAGGAGGCCTGAAACATGGGCAGGGACTCACTAATCTATTAGATGTTAAAATGTTAATTACCTCACATCTTTCCTTTTCACATAAACCTTCCCATCTCTTATGTTTTTTTCGCTCTCTCTCACTCTCTTCATATCGAGGGAAGGCCTTAACTACATTTAAACATGTAATCCATGTCAAGCTCTAACTCTATCACTCTCTGTTGACTCTTGAACTCTTCATTGTTTCAGTTCAATTGAGTTCCATAATGTTTCTTTAAACATTTACAATGAAGGTTAAACAATGACCAAAACAAATGTGCAATTTTGTCCCTTATTTCTATATTCTTATTTCCTCTGTATCTAAGTTGTTAGTTTAAATGATTAAAACCAGCATCAACGGCAACACTCAGATCAGATAACAGACTGAGTCTGATACTATATGCACCTTTTATGGCATTAATTCAACGTTCAAATGATTCTGATGGAATATTTACTGTTCATAAAACACAAGACATTGTCAGTGAGAGTTGGTGCAGTGCATGTGTTGTCTATATGGATATATATATAGATATACTCTCAGGGTCCTCAGGTCTGAGACACACAACACTGATTTCACCACTGGGTGGCAATAAAGGGTGTCATTCTAAAGCTCTTGAGAGAATTACTATTTTTTCCATTCTCTATAGGTCCTCGTATAAAACGTGTACTCATATGAGTAGTATGTATTTAAAAGATAACTATATTTTTTTAGTTAATTTTGTTGTTGTTTTTTAATATTATTATTTAAATCTAATGTGATTTGATATTCAGTGGATAATTTTTCCAAAAAAATTTACAAATGTTGTGCAGTGGCATGTGAAAATACTCCAATATAAGTAAATCTCTTGCATTTCAAGGATATAGTAATAGTGTTTTATCTAGTTCGGCTCAGGTTGATAGTTTACCTTCTTTAACTTAAATTAGTAGTTCAATAATTTACTCTGGTGGTTTCCTGTCAAAGGCCAATCCACAAGATAAATCTCAGGAGTTACAAAGGAAAAAAAGTCTAACTACTCATAGATATTTTACAACCATAGATACAAGACCTAAAGGTTTAAAGATTAACCACTGCACCAGAGGTGGTGCAGCAGAAGGATAATCTAACATAGAGTAGGAATAATCACAATCACAATACTTGATTTATCCCAGAGGGGAAATTTGTTAATTGCAGGTGCAATAGAGATAGAGGAGATTTAAAAATATATATATAAAAAAACAATGTATATCTGTAAAAAGTGTATGTACAGTAAGTTGTGAATAGTGTAAAATAAATGTGTGACAAAATAAGTTTTTGACAGAATTATTACACAAGTTACATTTTGCACGAGTAGTTAATACTCAGCTAATATACCCCCAAACTGCCGTGATCAGATGTAGAATTAACTATGCGCTTTGACAGATCAGTTAAGCGTTTTTCTGCCTTTGCATAAATGTTTCATAAAAATCCCCAATTTAATGTAATTCTTCGTGGCATACTTTCAACAAGGTGTTGGAAACATTCCTCAGATATTTTGGTCCATATTGACATGATAGCATGATGCAGTTGCTGCAGATTTGTTAGCTGCACATCTATGATAGAAAGTTATATGATTACCTTCTTGTCAAACTTGACAGGTCTTTAACCCTGCCCCTAGCGAGTGTTGAGAGCAAATTCAGTATTTTTATTTTTGCGAGAGTAAGAAAAAAAATGGCTGAAAACAACATAAAATCTGAGTCTACCATCAGGAGTATGGTGATCGGCGAGACTCCGGTTATGAGTTATCACGAATTAGAGGAGCTCCCAAGAAGTGGGTGACGTATTTGTGTCGGATTCAGACTTCAGCGCCCGAGGTTCTCCACAGAGAGTGTAAACTGTCGGACGGCTGGGGGTACGTGTTCAACTATACCTCTCCAGAGATGTTTTTTTACCTGTTTGCAAAAGAGGCGGTTCACAGCCCGACGGGATCAAGAGCAACACTCACCTCGACAGACTGGTCTACGTTGACGTTGGCGGGTGTAACAAATTTGAGAGTGAATGCTGTGAAAAAAGGAGAAGAAGAAGGGGAATCATCAGGAGTTCTGAAAAAAAGAATTGTGTGGGAGACCAAGAGTACCCAGTCGGGTCGATGGTACTATAGAGCCGCCCGTTGGGTGAGCGAAGGGTTTGAGGACGAATTTGTTTTGGAGTATTACAACAACCAATGCGGAGTAATTCAGAGATGTATGCACATTCTGTTCAAGAACTGGTTGCCGGTGATGGAGGAATATGCGAAGAAAATTGAAAGCCTGTTTGTGAGCAGCGAGATTTTCAGAGACATTCTGCTGGTGAGAAAAATTCTGGTGTATTAGACTCCCCCTCTTTCTGTTCCATTGGTCTATGAATAACTCCTCGTCCTCCTTGTCCTGACCAATCCTAACACGCTTAAAGAAAAAGTTCTGTTCCATTGGTGTACGAGTAACTCCTCCTCCTCTTAGCTGTATGCTTAAAAAGGAGAGAAAAGAAGAGCAAGAACAAGAAGAAAAAGACATCTCTTTCCTATCCATGTTTCACTCACCCACTTGTCGTCCTCCTAAACCGCAGCCCTTGTGGTCTCGCAGGAGAAGGCATACCACATAGATTGCTGCTCCTTATCCATCCAGCGGATATCATGCACCACTGAGCTACCCAATGGCGATGCAGATCATTCCTGACACAGCTTGCTGCCTGCAGGCTAGTCCAAAGTGGCCTTCAGCATCTTGGTCGGAAAGTGAACCGCAGAGAGGGGATGTGACCAACAAACGGCTGTCTGACGTTATTTTGAACACTGTGAAAGCCATGGTGTGTAGTCTGTTGAATCACGTCATCTCACCAGTCACCCCAGTTAGAAGGAGCATGAGTATATGGAGGATGCGCCAGTCTATTTATACCTGACTTACTGACTTGAGCAAGTGAACGAGAGACTTTGGACGGATAAATTTATTGCCATCGCTCCATCCATGTCTCTGATGAGAGGATCCAAAGTCTGGCAGAAGCCTTTCTCGATGATCTGAAATTCAAAAGACACATGGAGGAGAAAATCGCCAACCTGTACAATAAGCTGGTCAAAAAAGGAAATGTCACCAAGTTGAAAGGCATCACAGAAGCCTTTACCCTATGGAACGGCAGAGACGAGTTGAGAAAATGGAAAATTTATGGCGCATTTGGAGGAACACTGGACTACTGGCCTGTTAGTCTTTATTTTACAAGGGGTGATTAAAAACACAACGAATGATAAATGTGGATGAAATAAAAAAGAGGTTGGACTTGGTTCGACATCTCGCAGGACCCTTGTGGTGTGTACTCAACCTGGTTGCCTAGCAATTCACCAACAAATGGTCATTAACCGATGCATTTCATGAAATTATCAGAGAGATGAATTATCATCTATTTACGATATACGTTTTGTTTGTAGATGTCATAAGTCAACGTATGACATAACAACGTAACAATGTACCTACACACGTCTCGACTGAATTGTTGAAGCTGCACTGAGTTACCATCGGTACCTCTGTGATGAGGACCGCACTGTCCAGCCTCGACGACGATGAACCCTAGTGTAGTGTTAACATTCTGTATATTGTCCTATGGGTTAAAAAAGACCCACCTTCACCAAAGCCCTAAAATAAAGCAGCTTAATTGAATTTTAAATCCAATATCTATTTTGTATGATGAAACATCCTGTTATTTACCAAATGCTATTTATCAACTCAAATTTATTCAATTTTACCATATATTTTTTCTAACAGTGAAAAAAGAGGTTCACCAGTGAATATGATTATTATATTTTTTTATTTATTTTTCTTTCTTTTTATTTTACCACAATCCAACTGTAATAATAGTTTTCTTTTATATAGGTTACAGGTTTTTATAAAGGTTTATTATTACTATTATATAAATGTGAAGAAATTACTATTGAATTAATTTTATTGAAAGGAAAAATAACAGTCAAGAGTATGGAACTTTTCCAACAGTTTATTTTTTGTTAATATTCTTTAGGAACACTGCATGAAAACTGGAGGACTGCCTCGTTGACAAGGAATTGTACAGGTCTTGGCTCACAGCGGACGGGAGATTTATCCTGCCTGTAGCTAGTGATGCTAACGTCACAGGCCTCCAAGGAAGGTGGTTTGCTGAGGGAGAGCATTGCTCTAGGCAACCTCTGCAAACAGATCAGAATTTATGAGACTTATCTCAGAACCAGAATCCAGCAGAGCCAGGGAGCGAGTGCAGCCCCCTATCATCACAGAAGTGTATATGCGGTGTGCACTGCTGTCACGAACGAGGTCTCCCAAGAAGATCAGGGGAGCAGGGTGAAGCTCAGGGAGTTCCCTGGGTTCAGTTGGTACTCTTCCTCAACCCACAAAGTAGACTTTGGTGGCGAGTGAAGAGGGTACCCGGCCTAGTCCTGCCGCTGGCTGTTTGACATCAGCTTCCTTAAGTGCTTCCGGTTGGGCTGGCAAGTGACTGGCGATTCCCTGCACTGCTTCAGCCACACACTTCCGTATGAAGTCTTGAATGCTCTGTTGCTGGGAGTCCCCGTCCTTGAAGGAGTTCTGTGTTTTACCACCAAATTTCACACCTTGTTTGCCGTTTTGCTCAAACCGGACTTTCCTATTCATTTGAAAGGAGTGTTGTTTTCACGGTTTCCCTTGGTTGCGGTCATTGGTTTTTGGTTTGGGTGTCCGCCCTGTTGGCGGACCCGACCCGTGGTATCAACCTTGACACAGGGCTTCTCGCGGCCTTCCGGTGTCAGGTCTGCCAGTGCCGGTGTTTGGATCTCCAGGACCCTGGCACTGCTGTCTGACGCTCTGCTTGAGCGTACTCGTGTTTCCCAAGCTAACTGTGCGTACCTCCTAATCTCCTGCATAGTGAGATTGCTGGCACAGCAGTGCATGGTTACATCATAACGCACACTTCAGCTCCCTGAGCAGCTCTCATAATTGCTGCAGAGACTTCTTTGTGGGGGAGGTGCTCCCTTCTTGCAATGCGTGGGGTGGCAAAGAGCCTTTCCCAACTGCTCCAGGAAGATCCTGTTCTTCCTCTCAGCCATCCAGGTTGGGTGGATCATCTGCCATATCACAAAGGCATTGTATGATGAGACATCAAGGAGAGTGGTAGATGACCAGGGGCCAGCGTGCAGTCATCCTTCTGCAGCTTGTTCCAATAACTTTTCAAGGTAATCCACGCCCCCTTTAGTGTGGTTGTAGTACAGGATGATGGCTGGCTTCCTGTCTTCACGATCAGTGATTTCAGCTGCCTTATGCAGTGTACTCATCAGGACCACGTTCTTGTTCTTTTTTTGGGAGGTAAGAAACATGAGTGGTGGTGGAGGTGAAGGCAAACTTTGTCGAGAAGACCACTCTCCTTCTTGTTGCGAGGAGTGCAGAGGGGAGTTCAAGCTTGTTTTTCCGAACAGTGCCAACCATGGTCATTTTCCTTTTCAGGAGCTGCTGGCCAAGTCCACAGGAGGTGAAAAAGTTGTCACATGTGACGTTGTGCCCCCTCAGTCCAACCGTCAAATCAAGTACAACACGCATCCCCTGGTTCTTCTCCACTGGGCAGCTTCCTGGTGTAGACTTGCATATTGCATGCATAGCTGGATTTTACATCACAGGCCACCCATATTTTCATGCCATATTTTGCTGACTTGCTTGGCATATACTGCCAGAGAGGACAGCAACCTGATAAAAAAAAAAAAGAAGACAAAGATTACAATCAGTAGTGAGTGTGAGTGTCAGAAAAAAATCTAATGAATGAACAAAGTAACATTACGAAAATAAAAATTTACCTTTCAGTGGAACCAACTGCTCATCTACTGTGAATTCAGGTCCAGGGTTGTAAAGGTATGGCAGATGCTCAACCCACTTGTCCCTCTGGTGGCTGCCAGTTTGTCCGTCACACGCCTTGCTGGTCTTGACTCACGGTTGTCAAATCAGGGGTAGCTTTATATCCTCTCCACTGAATTTGTTTTACATTATGTTTTTTGTTTTGTCTGGGATCTTGTGTGATGTGAGGGGTTAGCTGCAGGTCAGAAGTTGTGGTGCAAAGGTGCAAGTTCAATTCGTACATCAATAGGAATCCAGTTTCTTTGTTGTGTGTGTGTGTGTTAGCGACAGTTTGAGTTTGTGGCCTTTGAACTTTTTTCTGTCATGTCAATGCTTTTATAACACATGGGTCAAAAATGACCCATAAGACAATCCTAGGACCCTAGTGGTGTACAGCCCATATGGAAATGTGTCATGTGTAATGTAATGTAATGTAAACAAAACCAGAGTTTCACTTTTTTTTAATTTTGGGGTCCCTTTAGGAAAAGTCATAAAATTTCAACTTGAAAAAAGAGTGTTATATGGGGTTTTTTTGCAGCTAAACATGGTGGTGGGTCATTTTTGACACGCAGGACAACACGAGGGTTAATATAGCCCTCATTTTTTCATCCAAATCACTTTCGGCTGTACGTCTCATAGTTTGAGCCGGAGTTTCCATACCCACGATGACCGTCGGGCCTGATGTCTGCATCAGTCGGTTCAGCTGCTGAGGGTTCACCAGAAATATCTTTTGGCCCGACTTCTGACTCATGACTTAGTTTTTGTGAATCAGACCGCCAAGAAGCTGACCAAGCATGGGTACCATGGCGGAGAGCAGAGGTAAAAGAAAACCTCCACACTGTTTCATCAAAACCCCTCGTTTGGTCTTCAGATTCATTTTTTTGATTGCCAGCAGTTGAATAATTGTTTTTCCGATTTTCTCTGGTTTTTTTCATGGACAAGCATTCAACGACACGTTGCCTTTTAATACGTTTAAACAGAGCTCGCTGAGACATTGAAGAAAGTCAGAGGAACAGTGCTTGAGAATATCTTTACGTTTCTGTGGTGTGGCGTGACACAAGGTCCGCAGTAAAGGAGTGTTTCTTTTTATACGTGCTAACTCTTGGTTACTCTTAATGGAGAGAAACACCCCTTTTTTTTATTTCACACTCTCTGTCTACCCTGTATTGTCAATATCATTGGTTTTAAAAAAAAACTCTCTCATTGTGTCAAGATTGTCCTCTCCATTCATAAATACAGAAAACTTTTTATGGTCAGTTTTTTACCACATATGGTAAACGCATTAGAGTTGGAGATCTTGTCCCTCCAGACTCACTGTCACCCTGACAGTTTCTTTTACCCTTCATAAATAAGGGTAGCCTTCATAGACTGGACCACAGATACGTCCTACCTCTCCTTCACCCAGTCTGTAAATGACTTTGGCGCTCTTCTTCTAGTAACAGCCCTGGAACGCTCTCACTGGTTGTGACCTCATCACTAGGGGCTTGGACACGGCCAAGGGACGCTGGGAAAAAACTTTCCTTTCTTGGAATGAGAAGACAGACTCACCGGTCATTTCTTTATTTCATCCTGACTGTGAACAGAGAACCAAATGGTTACCCTTCATGGAGAGAAACACATCTTTTCATATTATTTCACGCTCTCTGTCTACCTTGTATTGTGAATATCATTGATTTAAAAAAAGAAAAACTTTTAATTCTGACTATTTTACAAAGACACAAATACGTCACCTGCTTCTTGGAAGCTCCTTGTAATTCGTGATAACTCATAACCGGAGTCTCGCTGATCACCACACTCCTGATGGTAGACTCAGATTTTATGTTGTTTTCAGCCATTTTTTTTCTTACTCTCACAAAAATAAAAATACTCAATTTGCGCTCAACACTTTGGGGTTTCCTCTCCTTTCACTACACCAGAGGACAGTCGCTAGGGGCAGGGAAACAATCTCATTGGTCGCTAGGGGTGGGGTTAACTACCTGTCAAGTTTGACGAGAAGGTAATCATATAACTCTTTTATGATGGGAATCTCCCGTTCCACCACATCCCAAAGGTGCTCTATTGGACTGAGATCTGGTGACTGTGGAGGCAATCAGAGTACAGTGAACTCATTGTCATGTTCCAGAAACCAGTTTGAGATGATATGAGCTTTTTGACATTGTGCATTGTCCTGTTGGAAGTATCCATCAGAGGACAGGTACACTGCGGTGATAAAGGAATGGACATGGTCAGCAACAACACTCAGGTAGGCTGTGGCGTTGAAACAATGCTCAGTTGGTACTAAGGGGCCCAAAGTGTGCCAAGAAAATATTCCCCACACCATTACACCACCACCACCACCACCCTGAACCGTAGGTACAAGGCAGAATCGATCCATGCTTTCATGTTGTTTATGCCAAATTCTGACCCTACCATCTGAATGTCTTAGCAAAAATTGAGACTCATCAGGTCTTCTGCTTCTGTGGCCTTTCAATCACCTCAAGTGTAAACTACCTACCTAAACTAAATGAACAGTTATTGCTCAGTTAACAATGAGAAACTGTAATTTAACAGGATTATAAAGTATTTTCTGTCAAGCAGTGGAGACGTGCTATTGTCACTTCTCAAGCCCAGTCACTATCCATCAGCATCTTACTGATGATTGTCATCCTATATTTCTGTTTTGCTGATAGCACTTTATTGATCAAACTCCTCAAACTACTCATTTTTTTGTGACAAGATGTAGCCCAAAAAGCCATTCGTGAACTTGACTTTGGAGAGGACAGCTTTGCCATCATTGCAACCAGTGAAGTTCATGTGGAGTTCAACAGAGCAGGTAAAGTTATGCCTTTCTCATGAAATTGGTAGTGTCCAGCGTTGTTTTGTCTGCATGATTATTGAACCGTTGACATTTCAGATTGTTCATTGGGTCTGTTTCATTAGTTCAGGTTGCTAAATAGGGCTAAGCCAAGCAAGCTATGTTGCTAGCTTTAATGGAGGACAGAGGTTGGAGGTGATAGGTCTCATGGAGAGTACATACAGCCTACAGAGTACCCACATAAATCAAATGCCAGCATCCTCCATTGAGGATCTAAGGATGAAATAGCCATACCTTTTTACTCAGAGGGGGCAACTATGCTAATTTTGAGCTGCTGACAGATATCAAAGTCCTGCAAGTTTTTGAGCTTTCCATGGAGGAATGTGGACGAGCAGTTGTGGAGTATTCAGGACCAAATCAAACCAGTGTGATGTCCAAGCTATTGTTTCCCAGGGTTTGGATGGGGATTTGACTCTCCAGGTAGTTAAGCTTCTTATGGCTCAATTTGGTTAGAGCCCAGATTGGTGATTCAAACTGATGTGAGTATTTATCAGTTATTGTTAAATGATTCTTGTGATTGTGCGTGTACTATAACATTATCATTTTGTTGTACCTTCTCTTAACTTTTCATGTGTCTTCCACTGCTGCTGACATTGAGATAAGCTTCACTCTACTAGCCAGTCCTCAGCTCATTTTGCTTGGTATGTATTTTGGTGTACATTTTGAGAGAACTTTATTTTTTAACGAGAAGGAGGTAACTTTATCAAGTGCTTGTGCAGATTCCATGTCCATCAGTATAATGGCATGTCATACTGAAAAACAGCACAATAATTGTACAGAGGTTGTATTTTTAAATAAGATAGAATTTGCAAAACTGAAACAACTTTTGGAACTGGAGATTCGACCTAATTTCATTCTATATTTCATATGAAATAAGCCCAGGACAAACAGCCAGTGGATGATCAGCATCAAGGAGCATGTGGTCTCTGAGGGCATTCAGCCAATCTTTGTGTCCGGATTGGCTGCACTGTTTGCTTTGTTCTATATTTTCAACCTCCAGTATCCAGATGTGGCCTCCCAAACCCTGGAATTCATTCAAAGGTAGGTATTACTGCTGTAAGTGACACAGGTAATATATTAAGCTCAGCACTATTGTATGTCACACAAGTAGTGATGGTTAAGATAATTTAGATGCCTGTTGGATGAGGATGAGGATATTGATATTGATATTGGCCAATATCAAGGCAACTATCACAATATCTCAAAGTGCTACATACAAAACACACACACACAAATTATCTACAATGAGACAGACAAAATCACACTCAAAACAGGGCATAGGATCAAACAGGGATCCAATTTTGTGGAACTTAAGTGTCACAGAAAACATCAGGTCATCCTATCGCTAATCTATGGCACTGGAAGTGGATTAAAATGTTAGACTGGAAACACAGAGTAGTCTTCCAAATTCAGTCCTCTTGGTGAAAGGGAGTCGCGTGTGCAAATAGGGAGAATCTTTTCAATTTCCAAATAATTCAAGGAACTAACCAACAGTAAAATATACTATAAAAAAGAGATTGTTTACAGAGCTCTGGACCAGACTATGTTTCCCTGACCAGCAGACAACTCTAGCATCAGTTCACGAAGTCTGATGCTCTATCCCTGGTCCAGCTTTTGTTATGGTTACACAAAGGAAATGACATAAGCGGGTGTGACTTCTTCGGGTTGCACACTTCCTCTTCGTATTATCTAGCTCCATTCCTGCGATCAGCCCCTAGTGGCTGTTATAGGTCCTTGTTCTCTGTGCAAGAAAAAGGAGAATAGACACAAACCACAAAGTCCACAACCCCAGTGTATCTCCTTCATTCAATAATAAAAAGGCCATGATTATATATTCTGTATATAGATATTTCATATAAAAACATGTAAGAGGTATAATATCAGACATTAAAACAATATGTGATTCATTAGGTTAAAACATCATGATTATCAACCATACAAAAGTATGTAAATAACATAAGGTCAGAGATCCCAACAAGGACAACTCTATATTTCCAGTCAGTTTAATCCACGTCCCACGACACAGTAAGCCCAGACAAGACAACCTCACCACAGTGTGACAGTTGGACCACAAACCTTTCTGAAACCATTACCAGTGTGCCTGAAATGACTGTCACAACTTTCAACTGCTATTTATTTTTTAAAACGGTTGATTGGTATAAATCCAGAAAGAGGGAGCAAGGCCATCCATGGAAAGGTTATTTCCAAGAGAACTGACAAGGTGGTTCAGAAAAGGGCTGAATGTGTCAACCCCCAAGTTGCCACACTGTTGAAGAACATGCTGGACTTTGAGTGGGACTTCATCTAGGTAGGTCACAGATGTCGTGTCACTCTATTATTTGCTTGGTTCAGTTCTAGTAAAACAGCATACTAAAAACCCTCCTTTGCTTATAAATGTAACAAATTTGCAAAAGCAACATCCTAGAATACCACAGACTCGACAGGGTGACTGCATTTGGTTTAGTAGAGCATTTCAGTGGAGTGGGTGCAAATAATTTCATCTGGTTTTATCATTGATCAGAGGAACGGTCTGATTTCAAATGAGCGCATTGTTTTGCCTGTTCTTTCAACTTTTTTAAAATACATGAAGTACTGCATCAGCTTGTTCAACTAATGCTTCAACTACATCAAGCACTGCTTTAAAAAAATCTACTTTTTCAAATTGGAAGCAACCACACAATATATCTTCTGAAAATTTTGACTTTTCTAGTTTCTCCTTGACTTCATACAGCACAATGTGCTGCTCTACTGACTTATGAGCCCACTTATGAGATGACCTCCCTCCCTAAACTATAACAACCAACTAACCACCCTCTCTCCTTTCTATCTCTTGCTGTTCTCTCCTCTTTGCACTTGTCCTGTCTTTAACCATTTTCTCTCTCCCTTGAACAGTTTACTGCTCTGGCCCATTTCTCTCCCCTCGTTCTTATATTTCTTTCTCTCCCTCCATTAGTCTTTCATATTTTTATATTTTACCACAGACATGTTGCTCATTTTTCTGTTTTTTTATGTTACAGGTGACTGAGGATACCAGCCAAATGCTCTAGTCAAGTACTCTCACTGTTCGCTTTCTTTCTTTCTCCACCTCTTCACGTTTACTTTTATAATTCACATGCAAAAGACTTGTTTTCAAATTAGACTGTTACACTGTTCTTGATGGTGTTTTAAAGCAGTGTTACACTGTTCTTGACACTATTTTAATTCAGCGTTTGAGGCTATGCTCATGAGTTCAGTAAAGCATATCACTAATGATTTTATTGGAGACAGCTTTTTCCAAATGTAGTTATGCAATTCTTGTCATTTTTGTAATACAACTGTAAATACTTCTAAATATTATTATTCTTATAAACTCTGTTGTAATAAACTACAGCAAATGTGTTCTATACCAAGGGTTCTCAGAATTATTGCTTAAAGGTCTGTATCAGATTTTATTCGAGGTAAGAGCTCAGGAATTATTGGCAATAACAAAATAAAAATGTAATCAATTCAGTTATGATTGTGTCTCTACATTGATCCAGCATGCATAGAAACTATGTTGATGAGTGAGGCAGTTCAGACAGTTTGGTAGAAAATTCATTTGAAAATAGAAAACGTTACTGTGCTATAAAGTTAAGTTATTAAGTTGAATAAGTTACAAGTAAAAGCGCTGTGCTGTCGTTGCTGGAAAACGGTGTTAGAGTGAGTGCTTTGCTCGGTCAGTTGTGGTTCTTGGTTCTTGAAAACAGGGTCAGAGTGAGCAGTTGTTGTACTGTCCACTCTGTGCTACTCTAGTGCTCCGTGCTAGATTAACCTGCTACTTTTCTTTATTTGAGCAGGTGAACAGTGGTGAATACGTGTTGTTGCTGAATGTGTTTCTGACCCGCTCAAGGTATCAACACTAGAGGGCAAGACCTTTGTTAAATAGCTACCAGAAGTCAAGCTGTGCGTTTATTGTAGGACTTTTGTATGTTGACTGCCTTGCATACTTTTTTTGATTGGTGAGGATTTGTACGAATTAAATGCAAAAATAGCAGATTTAATAACACACTATCAAAATGTAAAATTACCATAACCCACAGTTATCCAGCTGGCACGTACTGTTAACCAAAATACGGTAATATGCTGCTACTTAAATTACGGTTGATGCGCTATAAAATTACCATAACCCAGTTGTCCTACCGTCATATACTATAATCCAAAAAACGGTATTGTAGACTAATTACGGTAGATGCGCTGTACAATAACCACAACACCCATCGTTATTCTAAATACAATACAAATACTGAAATTTACTGTTCAAATAAATTAGTATTAGTACTTAGTACTAGTATTTTATAGTGAAATTCATTACAGTTTATCATAGTGACAGTTCTAGTCTACGTGCTGCCTTTGGTGATGGGCATCACTTGCACTACTGTGGGGATGGGAGATCCCTGGAGACTGGTCTGACAACTGTCATGGCCAGCTCAGAGCCAAACTGAAGGTTTGGTGTCCATACACCATATGTATTTAATGTATTTGCACTTTTTGTATTGACCTAGTTTGTGTTTCTGGAGTGGAGTTGTATGTAAACAAGGGTTTTTTTTTTAAGATTGAATCAGGTTTTATATGCTAATATGTTTCTACTGACCTGGTAATCTACGAGTATAGCAAAACATGTTGGCTGACAAAAGCCTGAAGTTCAAATCAGTGTGTTCAAATCAAAGTATCTGCTCATCGCTAGAAGGACAGTAGGGAAAGCAGCAAAAGCAAAATCATCACAGCAAAGAGTTTTCTCACTGGATTCCTTTTTGCAGGAAACAAAGACACTAAATAAAATGTTGACAAGAATAACAACAGAACCGTAACATCCCACATCACACAAATAAAACAAACATCATGGAGATTTAACATGTAACACGTAATAACACGTCAGTTGTATTCAGGTGTCCTAGTAAGTTGTGACAGTGTGACTGTGAGTTAAGATTTGATTTTAATATAAAATGCTGCTGTTAATTTAAATATGTTGTTGTTATTTTAATGTTACATGCAGCATGGACTTATATAACATAGCAGTAGATTTATTTCATGAAATGCTGTAATGTATTTAGGACGGGCAGATCATTGCCCACTGAATGTCTTCAGTAAACACAGCAGTGCTGCTCCACCTATTTCTCTTAATGGGAGAAAGTAGTTGCCATTTTAAAATGTAGTATTTTGGACTACTTACAATATATGAACTATCTGTTACGGTTTTATTGTACAGTGTTTATTCAGTATATGTAAGAATTGCTCAGTCAGATATTTGATGCAGATTCACACCTATAGAATATATATATATTGTATCTCTTTCATGCTTAAATTTTGTGTTATATTTTTGCACACATTTTATTTCACTCTTGCAGAATGATATAAAAGCAGTGTACACACTGACTGAAAGACACAGGTCACGATGTGATGAATTTTTTTTATTAAAAAATTGCAGAAGCACAACATTCATTACATGAATATATATACATGTATGTTTTCAGATTTGTGCTGTGTTTAGAATGTCTTTTGACAATTGAATTTCAAATCAAGAGATTATAATAATTGCTAAGAAAAACCATGAATTATCATGAGAGCCATCACAGACTTGGCATAACCAGAGCTCGGAGCCGTTGCAACTGTACATGCTACCATCTGTTATGCTGCCATAGGTCAAGTTGCTATGTTAATGTGATGTTAGGTGTTATGGTTGTAATGGTCGTGCCATTAAGGTTTCAACAATTGGCAGTTATTTGATTAAAAAACCAGGGCACCACATTGGTAGGACACGGCCCTGAGCGTTCCATACACCGAATAAAAAGAAAAGAAAAACACATTTTAGAAATATTGCTGATATGTATTAAATGCACAGGACCTCAGTTCAAAATGAAGCGCGGTATGAGTAATAATAAAAAAACAAAACAATGATAGCATATTCTTTCAGTCAACTATAAAAGCTTACAGCAGACATTACAGCAAAATAATTTTTTCCATTAATCAAGGGGTAAACTCAAAGCGGTGGTTTTGCATTTTAATGACATTCAGCTGTCTGAGATTGCTTTTGCTCAGCAGTTCAAGAAGAAAAGAGATAAAACTGCAAGCACCACAACACAAGCCACTGGTTGGACATGTCAGCTGGAGACCTGGAGAAAGAAAGACCAAGACAAAGATGAATATACTGTTGTATCAAAATATGTTATCCCGAAAACTTAGTTTGGTTATTTCACTGGAGAGGATCTCTGTATGTGTTCTTTTGTCTGTCTCAGATTCTAAATCTTAGGTGACATACAAATTGTACTAACTTCCTAGTTGGGGCTGATGGCTGGTGAGGTATTTGGAAATGAACAAAAACTGATCAGTTATAGACAATGCTGGTAAAGCTAGTTCTCAGTCATACAAAGAGTAAGTAATACTAAACAATATCTAAGCTCAAAGGTTCATTGTTTACAGTGGAAATGGTAAAATGTGAATTGTTAAATAGTTTTTTACAATATTAAACAAAATGTATCAAAAAAGGTCTCTACCAAACAAATTAGGTGATATTTGGTTACTGCAATAAAAAATGTTAGTCATCTCAATTTCTTTGTTGGTATGTTAGCATTATTATTAGAAAGCACGATAGCCATGATTTATTATGATCTTATATAATCACAAATGCGTACATACTTTCTTACATAACCTGCAACACACACACACACACACAAAACTAACTGAGAAGCTGAACAGCTCTCTTTCAGATTTTTGCTGATTTAATCTAAACATTGTAGAAACAACAATAATTTAAGCCCCAGTTTTTGTAACTTTCAAAGAGTAGATGCACAATTTTGAGCCAGTACATCATCATCACGATTCAAAGCTCATTGTTGTTTCTAATCATGGGTACATGGGTTGTATCTGGGATTCTTACCGTGAAATGTAGCAGTCATGGAAGCTCTTGAGAAGTGAATGTTTCAAAACAATCTCTGTGTATTCAACACCATTTATTATCTGGTTCACGCTCTCCACAGTGAACACTTCGGCTGGAGATAGCAGGAAGTCAGCTTCCGCATTGTTAGTGCAGCTGTTCTCTTTTAGGTTAATGTAGAAGCAAGAAGTGATGTTTACGATGACAGAGCTATCCAAATCTCCAAATGTCTTTATGTCTCCCACGGCTTCCATGAAGCGTCCAAGTCTCACTTTTGAGCCAACTTTTGCAGTGAAGGGCGGGTCCATAAGATATAAAAACTTGCATTTGTGTGGCTGTTGTACCATGGAATTCATGAGCAGAAAGTGAAGAGACTTAAACTGGAAGTTTTTGTAGGTGACACCATTTACACCCATTGTTGCCACTTCTTTGTTGAAGGCCTTTTTAAATAATCTATCTCCGTTTATATATGCAGAAACAGCATGTGTTTTTATGTCCGCTGACGTCTGCTGTAGACACTTGGCATTTCTACTCCATGCTGTCTCGAATATCCCTTTGCTATTTTGCTCTTTTTCTAAGAGGCCTGAAGTGACAAGCTTCATAGCCTCTTCCTGGCAGTTATTGTACAGGTCATCCACAGCATCTGGAGCCATATCCAGAATAGGATGTGATTTTTTTGCATCCAGCTTTAGTGGAGAATGGAAATGAAAATGTGATTTCAAGAGAAGGAATATATTTTCCAAATTTAACATGAGTTTTGAAAATGTTTCAAAGAGAAATGATACTTACTGTGTTGTAGAGAAATGTGAAAAGAATAGCAGCAAAAACCAGTTTTCTTCTGTCTCCCATTTTAAAAGGATCCTTCTTGTCTCTTTGCTACTGTAATGGAAAAAAGGGAGAAAGGCATTGCGAGACTAAACTTTAATAGATTTGTAACGCTTAGGAAAGGAATTGCCTGGCTTCCTGGTTTCCTGTTCTCCGATGGAATCTGGCAATCACTCCACACACCACACAGAATAACAAATTGATGTAGCAAAAGTTGCAACACTAAAATGGAAAGCAGATTTTTAAATTAGTGGAATAGGCACATACCTTACCGAAAATATGGTTTTCTCAGAGCAGAAAAAATTTTAAGAAATCTGGTCTGTGTACCATGAACTGCAGGGGTGTGGTCAGCCTGTGTATTTTTCTGAGACGTGAAAAGCTTGTCTTCACAGGCAGCTTGTTTTCCTTTCCTGTGAAAAGGATTACATCGACAATTGTGAGTGCCTAGATTTTAGTTGAGGCAGACAAAACAAATTCACATAAATTTCTTCTTTTTTCTTACTTACTCACTGGATTATTATTATTTTCACACAAGATAGGGTCACACTTTTGGTAGCACTTGAAGTCTCTTGATGAGCATGAGATAATAAATGGTCTATAACATATTATAACTGCAGTTATCACAAAATTAAATGCATAACGCTAGTAGACATTAAGTTGGGGCTGTTTTATAAACAAATAATGAATATAAGTGTTTGTATGACCTATAGGTGAAAACCCCTCTATACTCATATCATCATTTATTGTTCCCTTTTCAAAGTGGCCATTAGAGTCACTCTTAAATATGCTTTCAGTTGGAGTCCAAATGAAAGAGGTAGGCATCTTCCAGAGTTAACTGAGTGAAAATGCCATGTCCAACCAAAGCAGTTGTTGTCTGTACTGCCTCATTTAAAGATGAAATGACATGACATGAGTTTATTTATCCATTTATTTTTTGTTTGATGCAGTGGTTAGAGCCTCACAATAAGAAGGTAGCGAGTTTGGTTCCCAGCCTGGGGCCTTTCAGTGCAGAGTTTGCATGTTATCCCCGTGCCTGTGTGAGTTGACTCTGGCTACTCCGGTTTCCTCTCACCGTCCAAGGACATCATGTTTGGGTTAACTGGTGACTCTAAATTGACCATAGGTCTGAGTGTGAGGGTAAGTGGTTGTTGGTCTCTGTCTGTCTGTGTGTTGGCCCTTAGATGGACTGGTGACCTGTCCAGGATGTACCCCACCCTCACCCAGTGTGAAATGGGATTGGATTGAGCACCCCCGTGACCCAGAAACAGAAAAAGAAGTAGAAGATGAATGAAGGATGGAATACATATTTTTGGTTTCATGATAAATGATAATGACAGTTTACTTGTATCAATGCATTTCTTTTCCTTTTATCCAACCATTAGATTATGTCTGAAATCCTCTCTGGAAAACTTTCTAAAACAATTGTCCTACAGCAATTAATGTTTAGATATTTTTATTTATATATATTTTTTTCATCCCTGCACAAATACATAATTTAAAGTGCGGTAGGCTTTTATTTTGAAAAGCAATGATCCGGAAGTCTTGATCGTGTTAAGTCAATAAACTGGCACAGAAGGTGTCCTTTACATAAAAAAACAACAGTTGATTACGTTTTATCTACATCTAAATCTATCTCTATATAATTTTAAGGAAGGAAAAGACGAAACGAATATTACTGTTTTACACAAACAGGTGACGCCGCTTTAAGAGCGGAAACAGAACTACTTCCGGTTCCGTACGCGCCAAATAGAAAAGCCGAGGCAACGACTGTGTGGTTTTATTTCTGTTTAGTCAGTTTTAACATAAACATAGTTTATCTAACCTAATTGGACTGTTTTATCATCCAATGGTGAGTTTTGCCCAACAAAGTCTACATGATACCGTTTTTAGTAATGTCAATGCTGAGAAATTAACTCTGACAGCCGAGTTGACGTCTCAGCACGTTTTCTTTCACGCTATTAAAGTCTGGGGCCCAGCTGAAGAAGCCAGCTCTAAAAATGAACTTAGTAAAACTATTTCATTTACTTCAAAAGCAGACAGTATCTAAAACCCATTGCTGTAAATTGTGTAGACAGAATACATTGTGTTGATTGTTAAAGTGAAAATTAGTGAATATTTTACTGTGCTGTGTATAACAGACACACAGCTCCCGGACACTGATTATGTAAAAGGCGTTAAAAGGTTGGATAGAAAACACAGGCTACTTTATTATTGAGATATATTTATCTGACTGAGGTCATTTTAGTGATTGTGCTGCTTTTAAAATCCTCCTCACCTCATTTATTATATCAGAGACTTTAGACTAAAAACAGAGAGCAATTTGTTTTTATATTTTTTTCAGGAGGAAGAATGAAACCACAGCTGATTTCTGTCCTCACACAGGGCACATAAGCTGCCCTGTAGGTACATTACAGGATCTTGTTAAGGTGGTTAACAAGCATTTTGAAGATGAGCAAGTGGAGGGACCGCGTGAAGAAGGTTGAGCTGCTTGCTCAGTCTTTCCAGCTCAATCCTATGGCCACACGCTACAAACCTCGACTGCTGCCATGCCAGCCTTCCTCCATCTGGAAGCTCTTCCCTCGTCAAAGTCTGGCTATCAGCTTCTCTCAGCGCTGCAAAGAGGTAACTCAGTATAGTCTGTATCACCGATCTTTCATCCTGCTGATAAGATCGATTTCTGTTAAATCAGGAAAAAACTTTTATATTTTTCATTTGTAACACTTTCTCTAGGCAGTTCATGTTTTTGCTCTTGAAAAAGAAAACACATCAGTAGGTCAGAGGATCTATTTGGTTACCAGTTACTGTGAGTTGTGGCATTACTACAGGTAAATATTGTCCTTACGTTGCAAATGGGGAGAGTCTTCTTTCATATTGATTGGGGGCGGGGTGATTTATTTCTTTGTATTTTTCAGGATTTACACTCGGTCCTTGATGCACTGCTATGAGGTGATCCCAGAGGGTGCTGTTTGTAAGCTTTACTTTGACTTGGAGTTCCACAAACCCTCCAACAAAGGAGCTGATGGGAAAACTATGGTGTCATCTCTCATCCAGGTAAGGCGCCTTTTTGTGTCTTCACCTACAATTTATCTTTCTACTGCTTTTTTTTTTTTTTTTTTTAAACTTGAGTAGCATGATAGTCAAATATAATGATTCAGTTCCTACTGAGTTCATCAGCAAGACAAACAGTGTCATGTAAAAGTCCACTTATTAGCTACAACTTCAAGTTTAGTTATTAATTCATCTTTGGATTTCTATAATAATTAATCGTCTATTTTCTGTAGAATGTCTGAAAATCATGAAAATGCCATTCTTGATTCTTTGAGCCCAAGGTAACTTCTTGACGCCTTGTTTTGTATGATATATGAAAATGGGAAAAGGCACAACATGGGATATATTTTAGGTGGTTTAAAAAGTTTTAGGAAAAATAGTGATTCTATTTTATACAATAAAACCTGAAGCTCATACATGGGATGATCATTTTGATCAATATTATAAATGTGAAGTATCTTCTGTTACTTTCTTACATTAAGGAAATAAATGGTCTGTTTTGTTTGTTGAAAGTATGTCTGTGAAAAGATAATGGAGGTTTATAGGATTGAATGTTCCCCAAAAAATGTCCTGAGGCTTGACTCCAGCACAGAAGATAAGTTCAGTCAACATCTCATCTTCAATCTTCCAAATGCTGCTTTCAAAGACAACATACATGTTGGTAGGTTAAGTGTTACATAGAGAGGATAAACAATTTTGCTCTCTTTTCCCATATCTAATTTATTCATACATTTTGACTGATTATCTTTCTTTTAGGTAGGTTTATCCACACAATTCTGAAACCAGACTTGAGAAAAGCAAAAAGTGGAAGTTGTCTGAATGCCTGTGTGAATTTGCTGGCAGAAAACAATGAAACATGGTTTGTATATAAGAACTGTGTCAACTTATTATTTTAACTGCTGTATGTCATCACTATATCTAACTTGTAACTCAAAAATTTCCTGACAGCAGACCACCGGCTGGTCCTGAGGGGAAGGCAGCACCAACAGGTGAGGAGGCTGAAAGTCCACAAACCAAGAGACTGAAGCAGGAAGAGATTGACTTAAGCTTCCTCAAGGTGAAAAACAAGGATGGCCAAGACAGTCTCTTTGTTGATCTTGGTGAGAGAAATGGCAAGCTTAAATCTTACCTTGCTCTAGAAACACACACTTTCAAGGATGTTGGTATGAATATTAACTGCAATGGCTACAATGCAGGGGTTTACACCAAGAACAGAAATTTCCGCCTTTACAAATCCTCAAAAGTGGGAAAGAATGCTGTGTTCACTGTGGCAGATGACAACCAATTCATTTGCAAGCCCAAGAGGGGGATCTCTGTGGAGGAAAGTTTATTCTTGGCGTCCTTGGTTTGTAATGTGAGGTACAACAGCTAATCTTGAAGATTTTTCTGTCTGGTGTAAATATTGCTGTCATTAAATAACCACATTAAAGCTTATTTCTGTATATCACCAGCTTCACAGGTCAGAGGATTCTTACCTGCGACATCCCAGAATCAAAGAAATCTGAGATCTGCGGTCCTAATTGTCAGCAGGGCTCCTCTCAAAATCAAAGTAAGACAGGAGTGACACCAAAAGCTTCTCTTTGCATTATGCAAATGCACCTATTGTTTTATATGTCAGTAAGTGTATCAACATTTTACTCTAATAGTTAAACACAAATTTAATTTATTATCATTTGTTCAAATTTCAGAATTTATATAACTTTTTTTTTTCCCCCCACATTACTTGCAGGTTCGCTCTCTGGCTACCTGATATCCCCTCATCAGGAAGTGGACAACTTTGTACAAAAGTTGGTCAGAAAGGATGGAATACGAGGAAGTAAGTCTTGAAGCGTGTACAGGATGTGCCATTTTCAAAATATTTGTATAATTATATTGGGACATAGGGCAGCAACAAATTTTCTTTTCATTGTTGATTAATATGCTGATTATTTTTGCTCAGTTAGGCACTAAGTCTTTTTTTCTTACAAAATATCAGAAAAAATATTTGTCACAACATCTTTTTAGCCTGACAATAAATCTGAAGCCCAAAGATCAGTTCACAGTGATCTGATAAACTGGAAGAATTATTCTTGCAACTGAGGAAGTGTCTTATCCTCCTCTACACATTGTTATGAGCAAATGGAAATATAATGATTTTGACATGTGCTCCAAAATATTGTGAAATATCTTTTTTTCTCTCTTCTCATACATCGCCCAACTCCTTGTCATCGTATATGTTGCTATTGCCATGCGATAAGTTGCTGAGTGTGTGTGTGTCTTTACATTTACTAGTGTGTACAATAACTGCCGTATCTCTTATGTTTACAGCCATTAGACGATGGAACTACTTTGTTGCAGAACAACTACTTGTGTACGACATTGGCAAATACCGCTGGTGTGAAAATGTGGAAAGGTTCCACAAGAGTAACAACATTATGTATGTAAAGTATGTTAAATGCCTCATGGTCTATGTTTGTGTGAGCAACTCAATTGGCCTTATTTGGTCTGATCTTCCTCTGCAGGATTGTTGTGGATCTCAAAGAAGAAGTGTGGTATCAGAGGTGTCATGACCCCGACTGCAGGAACTTTAGATCTTCAAGTATGTCGTGACCTAATAGGCGGGCTTTTTATAGATCTGAAATAACCCAAGTGCATGTAATCTGTCTGTGAAGTAATAAATAGCAACTTGTCTCAGAACAGCTTTTCTCCTGTCACAGGTTACCCACTGCCGCAGGAGATCTGTGTCAGCTACATCATGGCACTGGTTGGTTTACCTTAGTTTTACTGACTGAGCTGAATTCTGTCTATAATGAGTCTTTATCACAACATCCAGTAGCTTATCATCATGTTGCCTGTTCTCCAACAGGATGAGGAGGACCAGGCTTACTTAATGGATGATGATGGCAGTATTGAGTCCAGCCAGGCAGTGAACCAGGCCCCACAGAGTTCTGTGTGTCCAGAAGAAGAATCTGCTGATGTCTGGGGAGATGGACAGGATGATCAGGACTATTTAGAGAGTTTGGACAACTTTGAGCAAACCAGCACGGAGATATCTGATCAGCTTCTGCTCAGTTGCATGTCGGAGTTTGATTCCCAGTAGAAGGTAATGGTGTCTTGCACTGGCTGCACAATAGCATTCTTGTCAACACTTTACTCCATTTCTCCAAGTCCTCCATTTATACGAAGTATAATTACATGTCAGAAATGGTTTTAGAATGTATTTTTTTTAACAGCCAACACCGTTAGCCACGATGGAAGCTGCTTTATTAACAGATAATACATGACAATTAAGTGAAATTAAAATGCAATGCAAGATTTTATAATCACTGACAAATACAAATTATTACATCTATAACAACTATATTGTCATGTTATAAAGCATTTATTGACTGTTTTAAACTTGAATATGGGGACTTAAAGTGAAGTAATACCAACCAATGTATTAATGCCCTTTATTGGCAATTGGAACAAAACATGCTTTCTGCATCCCAAAACAATGGCCTAACCCTAACCCTCTATCAAAAATATTTAGCATTTAGTAAAGACTAACTTAACACAATTATGGAAGAAAGTTTTTATTTGATGCTGTCTCCATTCACAAATATAGATACTGTACTCCAGCAAAAAAGCTGCACTGTTGCCCTTTATCCTTGGCGTGATTAAATGTTTACTGTTGCTGTTTATTAAAAAATCTGGCTTCAAACCAAGCCTGTGTTAAATGACTGATGTGCAGTTTCTCACAAGGCTAAACAATGAAATCGAATTTTAAAAGCTGGCTCTTTCATATGAAATGTTATGTCAGCATTAGCAAATATTTCCCTTGGACACTTGTATATCGCACAAACGGTATAATGCACTTTCTTATTCTGCAGTTTGTGGCACTAAAATTTTAAATTAGGGACTGCATGAATACTGCAATGTTCAATATTTTCCAAACAATGTTAAAAGAAAATAAAAAAAACACTCAAACTGGAGCTAGTACAGAATATCTGTCAAGCAAGGTGATTCTCAAAAGGCTAAACTCACGTGTGCACTAGAACAGGTTTTTCAGTCCTTTAGCCCACAGCACTGAGAAACATGGGAATGCAGGGATTTAACAATATAGAGAATATCAGGCACAAAACTCTTCATACATTTTTCTTTCAGCAAATACACTATTTACACCTTTAATGGTACATAAATATCAGCTTCAATAGACAACCAAAACATTAAATAGTCTGGTATATAAATAGGCAATATTTGTCACTGTTGTAAAAGCATACTTAGAGCATGGCCAAAAATTTAACCTGACAAAAACGGCAACGGCTGGAACTTCAGAGATATTGACAGTTAAGGCTAGAGCAGGTAACATCCCCTTTTTAGCTCACTCTTGAGGACTCATCGCTAATTAGCAAATGACAGCAGGGACAATTCAGCTGTAGAATCATTAACTGAAGTGGTCTTGATTCTTCAAATGTGAGATTTATTATCCAGTTAAATTTTTAAAGCTCCAAATGTTTGAAGAGCATCACTTGCAGAAAAGTCAAAGCAAATCCTCTTCATTACTGTGCACTTAGTGATTGACACCTACGTACATTACTCCTTGAGCCAAGTTTAGATCTTAATTTTGGCATAAAGTTCATCAATCTGCTCTCTGAAGTGGTTTCGAAGCTCAGCCCTCTTCACCTTCAGAGTGGGTGTCAGGAGCCCGTTCTGAACAGAGAACATTTCTGAGTGTAAGGCAATATCTTTCACCTGCAGAGGAGAAAAAGACCAGGAGGGGGAAGTAATAATTTTTTATATTAGACTGTCATGTATTACTGTGTTATTGAAATTCAACAGTCAAAAACCCAAGCTCTCCTGTTTACTATTGGATTCTACAATCATTAAAATGTGAATATGGTATTTTTGCCCCCCCACCAAGCGATCAAAAAAAAAAAAAAAGAGGAGTGGGAGGGGTTAGTGCTTTGACGTCAAACAACGGGCAGCAGTCACCTGTTCGAAAGACTTTAGCCCAGCTTCTTTGCCCAGCGTCAGGATGTCCTCCAGGATAGCATTCTTCACCTCCTACAGGCAAACAAAACCACGTTAGGCATTAACAGAGTATGTTGAGATTGCTGCATTAAATAAACCTCACCTTGCTTTTGCACAATTCAGAGTAGGATCCTTCAATTCCCTTTTTCTTGGCCCAAATAGGCAGGAAGTCTGGGTCAGCCACCACAATCCCCACCAGGCATGCCTTTAAAAATACAACACAGATAACATGACTATGAAACACTGCAAACTATCAAAAAAGCAAAATATGAAAAAAATGTATGTAATTTCTTTAACACAAGATGGTTGCTTACTGACCTGTAAGCTATCACCATGTACAAATATCTGTGCCACTGGATCACTGCAGTTATAGACAATCTCTATTTTCTCTGGGGCAATGTATTCTCCCTGTGCCAGCTTGAAAATGTGCTTCTTTCTGTCAATAATCTTCAGACTGCCATTCTGCCACACACCAGATGAGAAAAGTCAGGATGCCACTTGACTTAATCATAATGAGAATTTTAGGTGGCACTTTCCACTGAGCCTGTTTTTCTTACAGGAAGCCATTTCCCAATGTCTCCAGTGTGCAGCCATCCATCCTTGTCGATTGCCTCGGCAGTTTTCTCAGGGTCTTTCAGATAACCCTGGAACACATTTGGTCCTTTGACACACACCTAGATTGACAGAGATAACAAGTAAAAATTATGTTAAATATCTGGAAATTAATCATCTTAGTTTGACTTATGTTTTCCATCATTTAACTTGCTCAACTCCTTTGTGACAAGTGATTAAATTGCAAAATTTCTGAGTACTCCTGTCCCATTTCTTTAATTTATTCAAATAGGGATAAGCCTGCACAGGTCTGAGCAGTCTGGCCTTAGTCCAGGTGAAGCAGTCGATTGCCTTCCTAGCTGTCAGAAAGATCTCTTATGGTCCTGTTATGTAAAGTGCTTTTCCCTACTGAGGTCCGAACTCTGCCCTGACACTATTCAGTGAAAAGGAATCCAATGAGTTACTCTTTCATTTTCTTTCTTTTCTTTTTTTTAAATAATTAAGAGAATGATCAAATGTCTTTTTCTAACGCTACCCTAAAACTACATCATCCTGTAAGTGAAATTCTACAATAGTGAATTTGTTCTACAATAACATTAAATAAATATTCCTTATGGAATATCCTTGTGGTCATGTAATGATTCCTCACCTCTCCTTCTCCATTGGCTGCCAGATAATTCATTTCTGCCACATCCACCAGTTTGACAGTATTACAGGGCAGAGGAGGCCCAACGTGACCTGAAGACACAGCTCAGTATCATAGTTGAAAAATGTGAGGAAGGGAGAAGTTAAAGTGGATGTTGTACCTGCTGTCCAGTCTCCAGGCATTGATATGCTGCACCCAGCTGTACATTCAGTTTGACCATAGCCTTCATAAAACTGTGCCCCCCCCCCCCCCCCCCCCCCAAAAAAAAAAAAAAAAAATGACATCCATTTCATATACATAAAAACTGCTCAATAAAAGGTAAAACCTGTGCATCAATGTGGCTCACCTGACAGCCAAGAGCAGCTCGCAGGAACGTCAGGATAGTTGGGGATACTGGTGCTGCTCCTGTAATCACAAGTCTCACACGACCGCCCAGGCTGGCCTACCCAATTAAAGATGTGTAAATATGAGTGATGTGTTATAACTAACAGAGTTGTTTTTGTTTGTGATTGTGTAAAGAACATGTCACGTTTACCTGTACTTTTTTGAAGATGAGTTTGTCCCACATGCTGTCCTTTCTCACCACACCATTTTTCAGCTCTGCTTCCTTCCTTCTGAAGGCAAAATCCAGCAGCCATTTCTTCATTGGTGTGTTGGCTTGGCTGAACACCTGAAGTTCATTTTAAAATAGAGAACTATTTTATATTAAGCATGAAACAGAGGCAGCAAGCCACGGACATGGAACTACAACAGTGAACACATAAATAAAACCTGACGAGAAAGTGAGTCTGACCTTGTCGAACATACGGTTGAGGAGACGGGGGACAACAGGGAAGACTGTTGGTTTCAGTGTTTTCAAGTCGTCCATTAAAAGTCGAATGTCCCCTTGAAAGTAACCGATTCGAGCTCCATGGACGAGGATGACAGCCTGACCAAGAGAGAGTGGTTCATCCAATCAGTGTAAAGTTTCCGCCAAAAGGGGGTGTTAGTGTTACGCTACATTTTATTGGTTATCCAGGCAAAATGTTGACTTCAGATTCTCAGGCTTTCTGTTACCTTCATGCTCAAGTAGGACATATGCTCAAACACGTGTGAAAAACAAATGCCAGAATAGAAACTTTCAGTTTAACTATGTGTTTCCTGCCATAACACATAGTTTCACACATCTGCACACTTTGACGGGCACTGACTTCATAGCTAAAGCTTCACTACTGACACCAGGCACATTTAATTTCTCTCTTTGAATGGTATGAATATTCTTTTTCTACATAAACATGTAACTTGTTTAATGTGTCTCAACACAATATAGCACACATGTATGAGTTGACAAATCAAAAATGAACAAAGATTTGAATGAAAAATATGAAATCATCTACTCAAAGTTAACAAGTCTAAGAGTGTGATATGTGATTGAACAGCACTTTTTAACTGTTGTATTACTGTTTTCATTCAAAATGTATAGAAATGTTACCAGAGCTGTCGTGGTCAAGTTAAAAATGAGCCATTCTTAACATCACATCTGAAGGTAAATAAGTCCATTAGCATACCTGCACAACCCTCTCAAACATGTGAGCTAGGGGGAGATAGGATTCATGAATATCGTGGCAGTTCAGCATGCAGTGTACCTGCAGAAGACACACAGAACAAAACACATGCACATATGCAGGTCAAGTGCGGCGTGCTGTACCTCAACCACCCTCTCAAACATATGGGCCAAAGGGAGGAAGGAGATGACCACATCTTTAGGAGTGGGCTTCAGTGAGCCCTGGATGAGAGGGGGATGAAGAGGAGGGCCGGAATGTAAAAGTCAAAGAGAGTCAAACTTTAGATTTTAGAGCTTCAGCAAACCCTTCAAACAAACGATGCTCATATCTTATTTGAACCAGACTTTATGAACGTGAGATGGACTGTAGACACAGATATATAAACATACTGTAGATATATATACACAATAATATTAGCAGTAATAAGTTCAAGTAATATTTTTAGCCCCGTTTCTTGTCTGCAGGCTATAACCACCTCCAGCAAGATAAGGGGGCTTCCTTTCCATGTTGCCGGAGACAAAGATTGGGGCAAAAATAGTCTACATGTCACTCTGTTGCCTCTAAAGCTTAATTCTGTGAGCATGCAATGATAACTGAAGTTGACTCTCCTCCTATTTGAATGACAGCAGCACTCTCAAGAAAGGTTTTGAGGATGCTTTAATATATGTGAAGGGCCTTGATGGAATTTTGGAACTGTTATGATTTACTATATAAATAAATTGGATCTGAATGAGAGTTCGGGCAAATGGAAATGTCCTTGTTTAAATGACAAAAGAGTGCAAATCCATATTTCTGAAGGAGAAGAAAAGAGAACTGTAATCATTATCATTATCATAATTAGAAAATATGATTCACTTCATCTTGAGGATGAGCAGTTGAACTGTGTGTTTACCTCCGTTATTTTAATGAAAGCTGAGGAGTTGGAGATTATATTTCTGTGAGTAATCATTGCACCTTTTGGGTTTCCTGAAAAGCAAATAAGAATGATGATTTCACGTTATCTGAAAATAATTAATTCAAACATGAACAATCCAGACCAATTTGTGGAATTACCTGTTGTTCCAGATGTAAAGCAGATAACAGCGAGGTCCTCTGGTTTTGGAGGCTGCAATCAGAGCACAGATCTCCACTAACGCACATGAAGTCATTAGGACTGTTTGTGAGTGTGAATTAAGCCAAATGCGAAATCTAATTGGTTGTTGGTCACAAATACTGTAAAAGCTCCTAGCTCAAGATCTTTTTTTGGTTTAATCGATGGGTCAAATGAAGTGTTCCTACTCACCACTGGGGCCTGGTGGTTTGCTTTACCCAAGGTCTGGAAAATACACAAAACACACAGTGAATTATAGCATGTCAGCCAGAAGTGCTGATAATAATCACGCAGTAAGGACTAATTTCCATTTAGTTCTAGCTAGAACACAAGTGAACACAGCTAGTTTGCCCAAACATCTCTTGATTGCAAATAAGCTCAGTAGAATTATCTTTGTTATGATTTGGCGCTACATACATAAATTTGATTTGATGTGAGGAATTTTTCACAAAGATGTGAAGATAAGGTTTTGTTCAGACCTCGAAGTCCTTCAAACTCAGGATCTCAATGCCACACTCCTGTCCACGGGACACCAGGTCGCCATCAAACGCTTCCATCAGTACTATTGTCTTCACTGTTGGGCCTTTCCCGTTGACACAATCCAAAACCATCTGAGCCTTTTCGGGCACATCGCAGATCACAGTTGAGATGGCAGCTGAAAAACAGGAACTGCCCAATTATTCTCTCAATTTGCCCTGGTGTCCTTGATCCAAAGCACAGAAATTGATAGCACTGCAGTTGGTGTGTGATTGATGCATGCCTGTTTGTGTACCTTTGTCGATGATGTAGCCTATAGCCTCCGTGCCAAGTGTGTCGTACAGTGGCACTGGTACCAGGGAGTAAGTGTAGCAGGCCAGCTCTGAAATGGTCCACTGTGAGACAGAAGAAGAAAACAGATTAACATTGCCAGTAAAAATACCCAATAAATTCTTCAACTTTTCAAGCAATGCATTTTATTTCAATTATAGAGTTCAACTTGCCTTATGTACCCATCCCCACATTTACTTTTCCCCCCAAAAGTGTGTAAAAGGTGAAAATCCAGTAGAACTTAATTTACCTCTGGCCTGTTCTGGGCAAAAATACCAATTAACTTGTCGTCTAAATGAGAGTGTCCTTGATGTAGGAGCGCAGAGCCAATGTTCTCGGCTCTATCTGACACCTACATGGGCAAAACAAAAACTATGGTCCATTTGTGTATTGTAAAGAAGTAAAATGCTGGATTTATATTCACGTGGTCCACATCTCACCTCTTTGTAAGTCTGCCACTCATACGGCTGGTTTGGTTTTCTGGATCCTAGACAAGGTCCGTTATCTGCAGGAGTAGATGAAGCTTGCATTACAATTGTGCATGTTTATATTCAGAGACTCTCATATTTAACCCAAACAAGCTCAGCACTCACTTGAAACTCGGAGCCCTCGCTTGAACACCTCATACATAGTGTGTGTGTCATCGTAGTAGTGCGTCATGTTCATGTTGCTGTCGTTAAGTACAGATCTTCGTGCGCGTTCTCCGCCCTTTAAGGACAAAAATCTGAAGGTTATGAGGTTAAGCATGAACATCAACTGGATCCTGTGGTTTGTGCCTGGCAAACGCTGACTGCATTCATGGTTATATAAATAATTTTGTTTATAAGAATCCCTCACTATCAGAAACTTCAGAAAGCATTTCTTTTTGACATTTATTGAAAATAAAAATAAAGATTAATTGCAGCTTTTATAAGCAGTTTTTAAGTAGCTTTATTAGGCGTTAATACATTCATATAAATGTATATATGAATTAGTTTAGAACTATGTTATTGGTCCTTCAGATCAGTTCTTAGCTACACATGGGAATCAACGCTAGGTTGTGCAGTTAAAAATGTTGGTAACGGTACAGTTCAAGTTAATAAGTTTGCAATTCATTTTGCTACTAAATAAGACTAAATAAGTCTTCTTATCTTGACTAATAACTGATTTGGTTAATCATTCATCAACTAAAAACAAAATGTCGCAAAGGAAGTCTTACTAGAAATTTGCGCCAAGCAGCAAACGCTAAAACATATTTATCAGCACAGTCTCCTTTAAATGAAAAGAAACTGAAATTTTTTTTTAACATTTCCTTAAATGTGATGAGAGTGGTTTTCAGAGCCTTCTGAAGAACTGCACCATCCTCAGCTGTAATTCAGTTCCTGGAGAAGATCTCCCTGACATCCTGCTGTCTAGCTCTTGTCCTCTAACACACACACACGTAACATAACAGGTTATTGTTTGCTGTATTTAGGACATTTAATATTACAGATCACCTACCGGTATTTCCACTGACTGCAGACTGAGGTCACAGGGAGGTTTAAGGGCTTTTGGCCGGGTGGCAAACCAGTAGGTAGTGATGGCAGCGAAAGCACCCATGCCCATGAGCGCATTGGTGGGCATGCCGCGCATGTACTGCCGGACGTCATCCAGCTCGGGAATGCGCAGCTGTCTCAGGACCTCCTGAGCCTGCATGGCTGTTCCGTACTGACCCTGTAGGACACCAGAGAGGGGGAAATTCAACTTTCAATATTTATTCTGCACCTTTTCTGCATATTTGTAAATGTAATCTCAAAACAACATAAAATAAATAAATAAAATTGTGCCTTCATCACAAAATTGTCATCCATGTAAGGGGATAATTGAGAAAAATGCTTTGACCTCCCTCAGGATGTGGTGGTGTGGCAGGATTGTATTTTATCTGTGGATCAATGGGTCTCTTGTTTTAGACATGCAGACATGAAACCCGCTCCAACAGAAGAAAAAGCATAATGGTCCCACTCAGAGTAACAGGCTCTACACTATTACCATATACTACCATTTACTACTCTAAACTATGAGGTTTTTTTTTTTTTTTGGTAAACTCAATTTGAGCTTATTTGGTTAAAAGCTACAATATGAATATCTACATATCTCTTTTCCTGAAATCAAAGTAAAATAAATATTCAGAGTAAAGGTTTAGTAAAAAAAAAAAAAAAAAAAATTACAATTCGTGATGTGCCTCAAGCCTTTTAACTTTTCTAAACTGCAATCCAGCAACACTTCAAAAATTGCTACCCAATTCAAGGATTATTTGGCTTCTGCCACTTCCAGGTTTGCCAAATAGAGTTATCACAAATTTCTATCACAAATCTGATTTCATTTGGTACCCCTGTGAGCTGATGCCTTAATTTAAAGATCCAATATGAAGCAGTCATGGTGAATCAAGAAACTTTAAGGTCTGATCTTTAGCTTTTGATGTTCTACATTAGAGAAAAAAGAAAAAAAAATAAATAAATAAATAAAAAAACCTGGTATAACTAAAGAAAAGAGACAAATCTAGGTTCTTGAATCAGAAAAGAACATTTCCTTAATTTCTAAAAGATTTTTAAAATGCATAAAACAGAACATTTTCAAATCAATTGAAAACAACATGTCTTTGCCTGCTGTTGCTTTTGGTAGGCACTTCCACAGACGACGTATACAATCGTAAGATGCGTTCCTGTTCAACAGCTGTGCACTTAGAAACAAAGACGCAGGCAGGAAATGTGACTCCAAACACATTTTCAGATCACAAGCTTCAGAGGGAATGATAAGGAGGTGGCTACAGACACTATGCTCACACTGCGCAAGCTGATAAAAAGCTCATTTGTGGAGGGAAGTTACTGTACTCTAACTGTGCTTAGACCTCTGCCTTCAAAGTGCCAGATATATTTATATGACTCTGTTCTGCTAAAATTAATGCAACAGTCAAATGCAAGTGGAAATAAAATCTGAATTGTAATCCGTAATTCAATCATCTGAATGGGGCAGGAAATAAATCTTTGAATTAGCAATGACTTTTCAGTCATATCAAAATATGGAAATATATTAATCAATAATTTACCTTCTCGACACTTAATGTTTAATATTAGACTGTGTGGCTGAATGTGCTATTCATTTGACCTCTAGATTAGAAGGAAACAGTCCTGTAGGTGAATGAATAAGTGAGCAGCCACCACAGAGGTAAGAAATGACTTCTCACCTACTTCTATTATGAGCACTGAGCCCATGACATATGGGCCTGGTGCCAGCTGGGAACAAGCACAATAGACAAGGTGCCAATTACATTTCAATAACCTACAATTACAAGTTCAATAGAAGAAACTGTGCTCAAATAAGGTCATTGTAAATCTTTAAATTAGTTTATTTGCATTCAGGCATCGAAAGAAAAAGTACTAGCCGGATTAATCAGGGGTGATTAGGTTTTCCTTGATAACAAAATTAAATAAAATAATAAAATATAATGTAATAAATAATTACATTATATTTCACTCAATGCTACAATGTTATGTGGCGGATAGTGTCCCTATTAGCCTCAATGAAAGACCACCAATTATCAGACCACTTCTATGTCCTCTCCTGGACAGTTTTATAAGCAGTTAAAGGGGATTTTTCTTAAGATTATCGCTGAACTGCAATAAAATAATCGCTCAACTCACAGTGTTTCTATGAGGAAGGAAGAGACTCTGTCCAAAACTGGAGAAGACGTGCAGTTTAGCCCTGTGCTGCAGCAGTTGCTATTAGAAAAGGAATCACACTGACCTCTAATAGACCTCAGAGGTTCTCACAACTATTAATAGCAGAAACACGCCCCTTTCAAACAGACACAGACACAGACACACACACACACACACATACACAGACACACACACACACACACACACGCGAGAAACCACCAGCCATTCAGAGAGCTGTTCATGGATTAGATTGATACTGATATTAATCTGATACTTGATAAAAAAATATCTGAACACAAACGTCTGTCCTGAGTAAAAGACAACATCAGATGGAACAGATCTGAGTGATTCAAGCATTTTAATCATCTTTTTTATCAGGACTGAATGACCAACACCTTATCACACATTATCTGGACACAGTGTGTGCACTTCTTATGTTGCTGAGCATCCAAATTCCTGAAACTAGTCGAACAAAGAATTTCACTCAAATGATTAAAAAAAAAGTGTGTATTTCACATGATAGGAATATTGAGAAATCCCTTTGTTTACAGTATATATCATTATCCCTCAGCATGTGAGTGCCACACTGACAAACACACAGATTCTTTTGAGTCTGGGGTGGACAATTTCTAGTTAAATACAGTTGAGCCAATCTACAGCTCATCTTCCTACATTTTCAACTGAGGAGACAAATGAAAAGTGGAAAATGTGAGGACATGTATTCTATGTGGATTCAGACATTTCCTTCTGAGGCTGAGGACTGAGTGAACTAAGTGGAATAAAGGAGTAATGTTTTGCAATGCTGAATCATGATGCTGGATTATATTAATCAAAACCCTGTATTCGCACATATCATTGTATATCATGATGTCAGTGTTATGTTAGAAATGTCAAATCAGGTTTTGAACAATCCAGTAAATTCAACGAGAAACCTGAGAAATCTATGTGCTTCATTAAAAAAAAAAAAATAAAATAAAATAAAAAAGAAAAACACCTCAGTGCCGTCCTGATCATAGAGTTGTAACATTTCCAACAATGGAGAAATATTAAGCAACAGATATTACCTGCAATGAGGTAAATACAAACCAGACATGGCAAATGTCATCATATTGCTGACCCCGACTGAGACACTTAACCTGATTAATCCTGTGAATCACTCATTAAAAATCTAATTGGTCATGTAAGAACTTTTTTCTGTGTTAAATCATTCTGATTATGTGGTTCTACAATTTGGTCATATTAACACATTCTGTTCTCTAAAATCATTTAGTTTTGACATGTGTTGTGTGTGATGTTATAAATGTGAAAAAAAAAAAATAAAATTATAACGGTAATATGTTGTGATTATAGATTTTCTATGTATGTCTCAGTCAGAAGGCGATCAGCGGGCACATGACATTGATGTCATGCTCAGCTCAGAAATGTTTGAGGCAAAAGGTACTGCCACCCCCTGCCCCTCTCTACTCTCCATACTTGGCCTGGGAAGATGACAAGCCAATGGCTGAGCCAGCTCTCCAGTCACCCCATGCCCAAGAACACACACGACACTGGAAAAAAGAGGAGGAGAGGCCAACTAGTTCATTTGACACACAACAGATTGAAGATTAGGCTGCAGACAGCTCCAGAGCAGCCTGCAGACAGGTGATTTTCAGAAAAGTAATTGTGAAACCACAGCCAACAAGTTACAAGAAAAAAAATAGAGAGTGGTCACTCACACTTGAGTTCTCATGTTTCTCTTTAAAAAAAAAAAAAAAAACACAAACTGTGACACTTTGCTGATAATTAGCCAGGCTGTTAAGCATCAGATCAGATAATTTTAAACAGACCCCTTAACACATGGAGCCTTCAAACACACGCATTCAGGGTCTGGTCTTAGTTTCTTCAGCATTAATGTTACGCACCTTTGTCATATATCAGCAACCAGCACTGACGTTGACTAATGAAACAAATGAAACAGGAAGTAACTTGGGGCTGGTTTCAGCTCCTTCTCAGCCACTTTGTCCCACCAAATGATGTCGTCTAACCATGCCTGCACAAAACTCTAGCATTTTCACCTACTTGTAAATCACTATTTTATTATAAAAATTATTGCCCAATGTGACCATGAGGAGATAAAGGCTCTTGGATCTGCTTCAGTCCTGCTGCCAAACGGTTCACTGACAAATGAACTGTTTTATACATAGTATAATATCCCCAAGGGAAGGGAGAAACACGAGTCAATATATTCATCTGACAAACCAATAACATCAGTTTTCAGAAGTTTAGAATAAAGACGATGCCCCCCCTCCCCTTTTTTTTTTTTTTTGAGGATGGTAGATGACCACAATCTAAAGGCAAGTTGTGACCAGGAGAACATGAAGGACTGGACTGACATGCAGCAACAACTTGCTTGTGAGTACACAAGTGTTGGTTGTTCGTTGAAGCTCACACGACTTCAGTCTCTCACCAATTATAACCAGACCTGGCTCATGTCCATCTCCCATTTAACCACGGTTTTAGAAAAAAAAAGAAAGAAAGAAAAAAAGTCTGACCTTGCACAAAACAACTGTAGGTCCTGACCTGCTCGCACCCCGACCCTGCCCCTCGTGATGAAACTGCACACTCCTGGTCACATGGTCACAGAGTGGCGAAATGCACAGGGAGGGAGAGTGGAGGATGGGATTTGTTGAATTGAACAAAGGTCACACGCCCGTCAACTGCTGCCAATCCTGAATCAGGGCACATGACCTCTTCACTGCAGTTCAAAGAAAACACATAGTCATTTTCAAGTTCTTCTGAAATCTGGCAGCGCAAATCAAATTCAAAGGCGTGACAGAAATTCTATTTCATGCTCGTTCGCTTAGGGGCTTTTAATGGTTTACATTAAAGTGGAAGAACTCCATTACACTGTGTTTACTGTTTCTTTCCTGTTTTATTTATGGAAATTATTGAAGTTTTTGGGGAATAGTTTTATCCCCTCCAACAGTTATTTTCTTGATTAAACTTTCTTGGTCAGACTTTTAGTCAACAAATCATCAGAGAATACAAGCAAAACAAAATGCATCACATCACCCTAAAGTGTCTTTGTTTGTCCGTTTTTTTTTTTTTTTTTTTTTAACCACTTCACTTTACTTATTCATAAAGTCACGCACTTTGATATCACATAATGCAAAGAAAATCAACGTGATCTCTCAGAGGTCAGAGTCACTGGAATCATAATGTTTTGGCTTGGCAAAGTGAGTAGGTGAACCCTTATAAAGCCAGATACTTTTTTTTTTTACTATTCTCAAATGACCCTATAAACTCAGTTTGGACAGGAGCATAAAGTGGGCAGGAATGAAGTGACATTCCTGCTGTTAAAGGCCTAACATCGGCATTCTCTTGATTGTTGTGCCAACGCCATCTAGCCTGCTTGTTTGTATGCTATCAAATCTCAAACAGAAACAGTTTGATAGTGTTGTTCTCAAACAATTAAAGCAGAGTGACAATGAGCCTATTGACCATAAAGTGTCCTTCTGTTTGCTCCAATAAAAAATACCTCTGTGCTCACAGACAAAAAAAAAACAACACATGATTGAGCTCACTTTCCTTCTGGCCACGTCTGTCATGCGACTGCACTACATGGAGTAAAGATTATTACTTAGTTTTTTAAGAAATGCTTTAAAAAAATAGCTTGAAACGAATAATCACACCACAACACTCACTCTTCATTCCACGGATTCCTGTTGAAAGACATTTCCCATTTTCTTTCAGTATGAATGAACACACTCAAACTTCAGAGCTCCCTCCAACGTACACAGGAGATGGATGCTACACCCCTCCGTCACCAAAGCACCCGCAAACTCAAGACTTCCTGTTGTCTGCATCTAATCTGAGCCAATATCAAACTTTGATCCGATTAATGTGTGTTTCTCTGGTGATTGCACCGTAGTTTAAAGGACGGTCTCACAACTGGTACAAAACTAACACATAAAAGGGTCAAGAAGAGCACGTGGGCCTGCATATAAGGTCTAGCTATTATTGTGTCCATGTAAAAGAAAATAATGGCGGAAAATGAACATGAGGCAAAACTACGTCTATCATTAAAAAACAAAACAACAACAAAAATAGATTAATGTGAGAAGTCCGTCACCATAACTAATGTATAGGAAATCGTTTCAGACCTCTGGCTGGGTGTGGCCAAGTTCGCTGTTATACTTTGTATTGCATGCATTGGGTTAACATGTCCTCAACGTGCAGCTCCAGCTCCCTCGGGGATGTGCTGAGGAGGGCGGGTTTCAGGTTTGGTCAGACGGACACATTAGGGAGGAACCACGTGATAATCTCATGAGGAGATTATATACTCTAATATATTGACTAACATTGGCGTCAGTTTGCAGGGCAGTTTCATGCCAAGAAGATAGAGATAAAGGTCAGACCAAAAAAAAAAAAAAAAAAAGTTCTCCAGAATGTCTAATGACACATGAAGCTTCATAACTAAACACAAGCGATCCGTGGATGTTATGGACAAATTCAGACTGTTTTCCGATTGCAGTCACATCACAGTCTGAACATGCTGTTGATGTGAACATTCACCGGAACGACAACACAGGCATACTGAAGAGGTACTTTCACGTCTCTGACGGACGTGTGTAAAGCTGCGGCAGTCCTAGCTGATCTGCTGCCAGATACCTGGCGGTTTAAAGCGGATTTAAAGGACTTCACTGACCTGAACGCTGTGGAGGATCCGGCGTCTTGAAGGAACAGCTGCGGGGTCCGCTCCGTTCCGCGGCCCGCAGCTCTCCGCCAATCAGAGACCACATTGCTTTGGCCCGAATTTTAAAAGGCCCGCTGTCATTGGTCAGTATAAATCGTGACACCCCCCCCCCCCCCCCCCCCCAAAAAAAATGAAAAAATAAATAAAAGAGTGAGCGTTGATGGCATATAATCATTGTATAATATCATAACTGGTGATCTGCAGGTTACTTAAATGTCATCTCACCGTATCACTGGATAGATGCCATGTGTTCTGTTCTCCATGAAGTCTGCTTTTGCAGCCTTTTCACCACCAGCTGGGGTATTCCTTCAGAGTTCATCTTCTGCTGCTGCAGGGAGAATACCCTAATATGTTTTCACTGCAAACACTTCAGTCTGAGGGGTCATGAGATGATTCGTGGAAGAAAAAAGGCAAAAACCCAAGTTCTTTTCAAATCTTCCACATTTCTCTGATCTTTCGAGATTAGATGAAAGTTTATGCAAACCTTTCTGGAACTGGCCACAAAAAATATTAAAAGTTAATCAGTAACTCAAGCTGTGAAATATCCTAAGTACAACAGTTTCCCCCTTATTAAGTATCATAAATTATAAAACAAAATACAAATTCTATTTTAAAATTGTGCCAAATTATTGAACCTGATAAAGCTGATTAGACCCATTTACACCCAGAGCTATATTTATGAGTGGAAACTTTTAATGTTGGAGACTAAACTTTCATACATTATAATTAAATTAACTGTACCTTACAAGAGTAAAATGTAATTTGTATGCATTAAAGCCAGTTGTCACAATATCACATAACCTTATGATGTGGACCATTAAAATAATTTTACTTCTGATACTGTTACATAGCAGATTTTTTCTAGATTTACATATTACAATTTTACAATACAAAAGGATCTGAGTATTTTTTACACCACTGGCCCCCTGTCATGATTTATATGTCTGATCTGACATTCCTTTTTGCTTTAGTTTTATAATATTTTTTATTTATTCATTTAATTTTATATCAGTTATCTTGAGTCCAAATTGCCATTATTGTCTCATGGTTTCCTTCAACATTTCTGGGAAAGCATACTTTCTGCGGCCACTTATTTGACAAGTACTGCACAGTTATTTCACTTTGTTGGGTTTATTGTGAAGCTGCTAGATTAAACCTCTTTTTTATACAGCTGGTTACACACTGCACAGTTAGTCCAACTTTTAAATATGTAATGGAAGTGAGTTATATTGGTCCAATCCTGCGGAAATATCATGCAAAGTGGATCTTAAAACTAAATCTGAAATGTATTGGGGGAAAAAAGAATTGTTACAAATCACAAAGAACAGAGCTTGTCCGCTAAAGACCACATATCAGAGGTCTATAGGTCTATCTGAATTAGGACAAAAACTATGACCAAAGCTGCATTTTCAGGGAATGTGATACAAGGCAGAACTATCTCTTATAATCGCAACTTAAAGAATGCCTCTAAGTCTGAATAAGTCTGAATTTACCTGACAATGCAAAAATGTATTTATTTTCCTTTACATAAGATACATTTAAATGTGTATCACAAAGAATCATGCTGAGTAATACCATGGGAAATAAATGTACATAAACATAATATAAAAAAATATAGTTTTTCTTTCTCTCACTTTCAGGGAGCTTGTCGGTCACTGCGGTTTCCTAAATGCACCACAAGATGGAGCATTTGTGTAGGTTTACATATAAAAAGTAGCTAAGTCCTTTTAAAATCAAATTTTTAATAATCCAAATTCTTTCTTTCTTTATTTATGTCACTACTTATTTTTGAATGACAATGCAGGAAAATATTTTCTTTAACATGAAGTTACCAGTGTCAGTAGTAATAAATAAACATTTATTGTATGGAATACCTTAAAACTTATTCCAGCGTGATAAAATTTGACTATAATAGCAGCTATTTGATGTTTCATATCACAGGGTTACAATATGACAGTGACAGTCTTATAGATTTAAGGGGCTTATCAGACTCTTTCTTTCAGGACAGTCACTGCTGTAATATAACTGGAGCCTTCGTGAGGTGAATATAAAACACATTTGTTCACGTGTTAAACATTTGCTGCTGTTTGTTTCTCAAAGGGGCCTGGAGCTGCTGAACCATGTAGTCTGAACTCAGTTTGGATCATTTCCACGGGCTGAATGGGGACCGTGCGAACTGCTGCGTTTCAGGCGGAGGGTGGCGCACCAAGCCAAAGAATTCAGTGCCATTAGTGCCGGGGACCCTCAGAGGTCACCACGGGTCAGAGCGCAGTGCCTGACAACACACCCAGACTCTGCTGCTGCTGTTGCAGGCAGGGCTGCCGTCACTGACTAGGCTTCAAGCGTGGAGCCTTGTTTATGTGTTCATGTAACTGCCTGGTGTACAGATGTTACACTGATTTAACACTGGAGATCACAAAACTAACAGTGACAACATGAGTTCAGAATGGCAAACACATTCTAGGCAACCTACATATTCTAACAACAACACATATTTATTTAGGAGGTGTGCCCGTGAATTTGTACATGAGGGGCCCAATAAGCAACAGAAACTACTCAAACAACAAATGGTAACAGTCAAAAAAGAAACTTTATGCTCATTGAATATCATACTGGTTTTGCAAATATTTGTCAAATAATAAACTAAACATGGATTTGTCATTGCTGCTATATGTTGATAAAGCACAGGATGGTGATGGATCCATATGCAGCAGAGTAAGTAGTGTGTTAAAATACCTGGGCTGAAGGTAATTCCTGTTATTTGTTATATCAGTCAGCTGTGACCAGCACACAGTGTTTATGGACTGGTCTATCAGTGTGATCTGGAGTCCCTCACACAGATTTGATCTCCCGTTGAATCACTACATTATTTCAAAATATTACTTTATTTTTGTGGTTATAATGTTATTCCCATAGCCAGTTGGAGCCCAATACTGACTCATAATGCCATTAGATCTCCTCTGGTACTGCACTATTTGTGTAAATATACAGAATAGGCTACAGTCAAAACGCTGTCATACATTCATACGAATCATCTCACAATTCATAATCTTATTTGTCGTGTGTTTGTGCAGAGATTACAGCCATTCTGGTTACTTCCGTCAAACACTAGCTTTTCATGTAAATTTATTTTTAAAGTTTGAGTTTTAATATTGATGCAAGCAAACAGTTTGAAATCACTGCATCGATATTATCAAGTTAATGGAGTTGCTAAATATTCTAAAATACAGTGAGTGATTAAAAAGTCGGAAATGCTTTACTCAGATGACCCCGAAAGTAGACGTTTATTTAATTACTGACATTGTTGTCAGACCGTTTAAATAACACAGAAAGACACATTTGACATACAAGTGGCGCAATGTAAGTGCAGAAAAGCCCTGCGCATCATTTGGTTTACTTCTGACGCATCACTCCTTGTCACAAAACGCGGTCCGTAAAAACTTCCAGTGTTTAATTCAGTTGTTTGAAAAACCAACTGCACACAAGTGCCTCCATATTTCAAAGGAAAAACACATAAAAAAGTGTTAAAAACTGCACAGTGAAGTAATTGGATTTTATGCCCCCGTCCCGCTCGCTCGCGCTTTTCTCTCCATGGTGCTCTAAAAACGCTCCAAACGCCTCAGATGTCTTGTGAGCTTTTCTTTCTCAACCTCCGCTGCTTTTTATTATTCGACATTGCTCACAGGATCAAATATATCCAAGCACGGTGAAGGTTTCGAGATTAAAATGTCCTCAGGGGGAAAAAAAGAAAAGAAAAATCAAAAGAGAAAAGAATCGGAGCAAACTGTTGTTGCGCATGAGAGCAGTGTGAATCTGTGAGAAGGAGCGCAACACAATAAACCTGTTGTTAACCTTGCTGTGAAAATATGTTTGAAGAAAACAGCCAATTGTTGTATGAAATGTATTCAAGTATAAAATAATGCCCTTTGTTTGGGGGGGGGGGGACTTGAGCGATGTGAGGGTACAAAAGTCCCCTGTGGCATTTACTAGCACCCTTTGTGCACTTTGCGCTTTGGCGTCTCCACTTGGCGCATTACCCAGGCCCCTTTAAACGCGATTGTTTCTTTCTTTCTAATGACATTTACCGGATCAAAACATGCTGTTAATTCGATCAGAAAGCTTCACCCTTCGTAACAATGGCAGTATAATTTCTCCCAAAGTTTGTTAAGTTGACCGAAATTAGGCAAATGAATAGGGGTCTCCAGGCTACCCATCTTGCAGGTGACGGGGAATAATGCACGTTCACACCAGCTGCATTCTTCTTTATTTCTGCCTTTCTTTCACAGCATTATTAAAATTTGGGCCAATGAAACTATTCATTCGTCTGAATAGACATTTTCTTATAGGATAATAGGATACAAATTGAGCCTCTCCAAAGAGTCTCCAGTAGTGGGTAACCCTCGTGTGCCGGAGGCTGCTGGAGACGCTGGCCCTGACGCAGACGACGCTCGTGTGCCAGGGCTAATCACACACCTGCCGAGGACTCCAACAAAATAAAGAATGTAAACAAAAAGCTTGCCATCTCTCATAAAAGATGGACGTGTCACCAAGTCGTGTGAGAAACGCCGAGAACAAACGGGGGGGACTCCGTCTCCAAAAGATCTCCCCTGAACTTGGCGGAACAGCCTATTAAAGGCTTACTTAATTACTCTAATGACACTGGACAGGCCTTAAAATTCGGACCGGTCTTGGATGAGAGTTAAGATCGCTTGCTGGGATTTGTAAACAGGCGATCGTGTGAGAAACGCTAGTTGGAAGAAAGAGGGTTTCTTTTTTCGCCGGCTTTGTTTTCAGTGCGCACTGTGCGCCCCGCCGGATCAGGCGATCCCAACGCTCAGTTCTTATTTCCCGCCTGGGTTGTTACTATGCAAATAATATTCCGAAAGTAATCACGTGTCTTTTGAACAGCCACGTGGATTAACAAAGCAGGTTTCCCCCCCTGCTTGCTCATGGCTTTGGATTTTTACTATTTCTTCAACTGATCCTAAATGCACGCACACATTTACCCAATGCATCGTTCTAATCCCATGGAATAATTTACACAATGAATGCCAGAGTCCCTTGGATGGGCCCTTTATAAGAGCCAGCTCTCCCCTCAAACCTCAGTCTGCTTCATCCCCTGCCAGAAGAACACATCGCTCCTTCTTCCAGCTGAACCAATTTTTGAGAGATTGGGCAGAAATCTGTAGATGGCATCTAAGATGAAAGTCAGGAAGGTACGAGCTGTGTGCGCTCTGCTTTTTAAGGACTGTTTTTTTTTATGTCAACGCGACACTTTGAAGACTTTTAGTAGTTACATCCTGGATAGTTAGACCTCACTGTTGCCAAGAAACATTTTCTAACTACTATTTGGAAACATTTTTACGATGGCTGGAATAGAAATCTACTGAGAATCTACTGAGTTATAGATGTAAACGAGCCCATCTGACAGATCCCATCTGACATTTAACCAGTACCGTTTGGTGACAGTAATATCGTTGACTGCGTTATGAACACTTACAATGTGTTTATCGAAGCTTCGGAATCACGGAAACTGCGCGAAGCGCAGAAGCCAGACGCGCGCTCTGGAACAGAGAGCGGAGCGCGGCGCACAAAATGGACAGGAGTTTTTGTTTAGACCTTATTCTTCTGTTTCAAATTATTTTGTTGCGCCATAAAATTTAACTTCAGTTGGCTATTATGTGCTTTTTGTTTGACTGGTTTAATGCCCGTGAGTGAACTTCCGTATGGTCATATTCTAATTGCCTGTTCTTACAGAGAACTCCCATCTCTCACAAAGTCATAGAGAAACGGAGACGCGACCGGATCAACCGCTGCCTAAACGAACTGGGAAAAACTGTGCCAATGGCTCTGGCAAAACAGGTATTAGAAAGTGTCTCATATTTGAAAGCCTGATTAGTTTTATTGACTAACAAGAATGTTGCTGAAGCAATATATGTATGTGTATGTTTATTGGTGATTCCGGTCATTATGAAACATTTGCGTGCAAATACTTTATGATGTTGGATTTCAATGTTTTTGCAGAACTCTGGGAAACTGGAAAAGGCTGAAATCTTAGAAATGACAGTTCAGTATCTACGAGCGCTGCATTCAGCGGATTTCCCCCGCGGGAGAGAAAAAGGTCAGTTAATTTTAATGCAGCGGAATTTACTTTGCGCAACCCATCAGAGTTGTGACAGAGTAAAAAAGCAAAAACTTTTTACTCAAACAAATTCAGATATTTCTGGGTTTTATTGCATCTGGAGCAATTTTCAGCCCAACTTTCTTTTGGTTAAGCAGCGTAGTTTGAATTAGTTAACTCCGAGTTCACTTTTACGCGCCAAGGTCAAACCATCAAAAGACGAAAGAATAAGATTATAGTTTATACTTTCATCCTGGCACATTTGTAATTGTTTGTTCATTCTAGGTGAGCTTCTTGCTGAGTTTGCAAACTACTTCAACTACGGATACCATGAGTGTATGAAGAATCTGGTTCACTACCTGACCACGGAGGACAGAGCTGAAACCAAAGACATCAAGTACGCGCGGATTCTTGCCTTCCTACAGTCCAAGTCCCGTGTGGTCACCGAGCCCGTGTTCGGCTCTGTCTGCTCGATGCCGGAGCCGACGGACTTCCACGGCCAGCTGCACTCCTCATCGGAGCACCAAAGCCACAGTCCGACCGAGTCTGTGTACCAGCAGAGTCCACCGGGACACTTCTCCTGGCACGGCTCGGCTCGCAGCCCGGGCATCTCCTACCCAACAGTGCAGCTCTCTACGCACACACAGCAGCACGGTGGATACTTGTCATCTGTGCAGGGACTCGATCACCACTATTTGAATTTCATCGGTCACACGCACGCAAACACGTTTAGTTTGCACAGCGCGCAACACGCCATGTAAATATGTCTATTATGTTTTGGTTATAATTTTTATTTATACGATTGTAAGTGATGGAAATAGATCATGTACATGTTGTGAATAAATATTTCTAACTAAAATGGCTTTGTTATCTTTCCCGCATTTCTTTGGTGGCTCACCGGCACTGTCAGTGTGTAAAGATCACCAAAATTGTGTGAGAGCACGACCCTTGGTGCCTTCTTGCAAGAACAAAGTTCTTGGAGAAGGATTTAAAATAAATAATGGGGAGCTAAAACATGTTGAAGCGCAACTGAACCTCGTGATTTTGTCCTGGTAAAGAAAAAATAAAAATAAAAGCTTTTCATGACAGGAAATGAAACAAAAGTTACCTTGTACATTACGACTGTGTGAAAAACAAGAACATTCCTGTTCCTGGGTTAAACAAACCGCACTTAACAAAACCATTGATTTATCCATCTTTTCCTCTTCCTTAAAAATCTAATCTGATATTTAATTCATGAACATGGTATATTTGTACCTGATGAAGGTATAAAAGCTTATTTAAGGGCACTGTAGCATCTCCATAGTTTGATACTGACAGAAACAAAAGAAATTGTGCAATGTTTTACATAAAGAATTGAATTTTCAGGATCTTGGAGTGTGACAAAGACTGCCAGGTTTCCTTTAGATTTCTGAATAAATTTAAGTTTTACTATTTTAATATATTTAGGTAAATTAAACGTATTCAAGTATTCTTTGGGATTAAGATTCATTTCATGCACAGTGGTTAAATGTCTGCAATTATTAACAAGCAAAGCTTGGAACAGAAAAAAATAGCAAGACAGAAATCATTAGAAAGTGTTAACCAGCTCAGAAGCCTTTGGGAGTTTGTGAGAAAAACACATATTGGGACCCAGTGAGGACTTGTTGCCTCCCAGAGAATAAGGAATTACTCTGATCAAAAGAGGACTGTTTTTGGCAATTAATAATTTAATTGAACTGCTTTCAGGCCTGTCATTCTTCAAGTGAGGTGTATAGAATTGTATTTAAAAAAGAGGGGAAACTCCTTGTTGTTTCCTTAAAAAAACAAAACCCAAGGAGTCCCATTGTGGTGCATGTGAAAGGAGAACAATCCCCAGTCCTTATTCTTCATCCTTGAGTGATTATGAAGAAAAATAATCAACACCATGAAATCAAAGTTTCTCTCTGACAGGAGCCCAAGAAAACACATTTGCTACAGGCTTTCCCCTAGAACCAAAGCCAAAATCACTGCGCATTTCTCTCTCCTGTCTGATTTTGAAGTTTCTGTGTCTGCACATGAGACTAAAAAGAAAGTAAGTTATGTCATAGGTGTGTGTTTGCTTACATGTTTGGACAGATAGGATGGATCCAGGAATCATCTCTGGATGGATGGGTAGAAGACAGATGCATGGATAAGCCCACATTAATCGCTTGGATGGTTGTATAAACCCACATTAACTGGCCCCTGACCAAAAAGACAAGCAACAAGAGGGTAAACGAAAGAAACAAAAAACAGTAGCCACGCAGATGGAGAAGTGACAATATGGTAAAAGAGAAAAAGCTTTAAAGGATTACTTGGATCCCTACAGCCCCAATATTGGTTTTAATCCTGACTCTATACAGGGGGAAAAAGTCTAATGTGCAGCCAGATGAGAAAGATTTAGCCTCAGCACATCACATGAATTATGATAAATTGAGCAGCGATAAAAAAAAAAAAAAAAAGACTTCACACCATTTATTGTTATGTAAACTGAACCACAGTGGTGGCATCGCATTAATATCCCATGGTGAAAATTCACAATGTGCTCCATTGAAAAATAATACATCAGTGGGATAGCAAAGAAAAATACACTGCTCTGAGATCTTATATTTTTACTTTTAATGAGCATGAACTGAGCATTAAAGACAAGTCTATTAAAAAATCTCAGATGAAACAGGTACAGTGATGGGAATAAATTATTGTACTCATGGGAAAGAATTGTATTTGAATTTAGTCACTTGAATATCCTATAATAATAGTTTTTACAAGCATGCTGTACTGTAGGCATTTAATGTTTATATTTAAATGAGTGATGCATCTCTTCAAGCAGTAATATAATTTTGTATTGTATCATATAACTTTGTATGGTTTGCAGACTAGCTTTTTCACTTGCGTTCTTATCAGATTTTCTCAAATTAAATAAACTTTTCTCTGGCCAGAAACAGAGAGTGACAGTGCGAATCTACTGTGGTAACAGTTTACAAATTATAAAAGAATAGAAAATATTAAGAACATATAAAAGGATTGCTTAACTTTAGTAAAATTGGCACTAACTTATTTTATCACAAAACTAGAAATATAATTAATAAGTACTGTTTGTGTTTATGTGCTGCTGTGATTCACTGATTGCAGATTTTAATCAAACTCTGTGTTTGTGGACATACAGCATGTACCATGTGTACCATGACCATGTGCTCCCTTTAGGACATGCAAACAAACTGTGGTATAGTGCTTCAATAGCTGGGGGTCAATCTATTTCAAGTAAAATATTATTTTGATTAAAAAAAATAAATAAATTTTGGACTTTACTGAGTTGTTGGTTGAATGAAAGGTCTGGTAAGAATTTTTGACACAGCTGCATCCACTCCTTAAGTGCATAAAGACAGGAAACATCTCATCTCATCTCCTGTCCCTCCTAATGTGTCATATGATGATCTTGATAAGGATCACAAACTGACTGACATGTTCATGAAATCTGGCTCTTTTGGCCTGGAAAAAGATCTGCAGAAGGAATCACCTGAGTGGGAAAACTCTTTCTCACTCATGTTCACTTAGCGCCTAAAACATTTGGTCATTAATAGGTTAATACCCAAAAGAATAATCTGACTTTTTTGCTATTTAGCTCACTTGCTTTCCACAGCCAGCAGCTGATTTAGCGGAGCTCAGCACAAAGACTGGAAAAGGGAGAGTTCATATTCTTAGCAATGCCAAGAAACAGCATGTCATGCTGAACTCTTCTGATGACAACAGCCCAAGATATAACAAATTAATGAATGAGCTTAAGATGAGAGGCTTTCCTCTGTGCTTTGCTATGTATGCCTATCCATTTAAGGTCTCATAAGTGATAAATTGCAAATTGCTACTGTAGCCTGATGGAGCAGCAAATATACTTTCCTTTACCATAGAGTGTTTGTGTTGCCTTTTTCTTTTTCTTTTTTTTTTTATGTGTGTGTATTTGTGTGTGTGTGTGTGCGCGCGTTTGTGTAGGAGGGTTTCAGTCATGCTTTGGGAGTGAAGCCAAAGACATACACAAGCTGTGTAAAATCCAACAGTCACCTAGTCTGGTGGGTAATCAAAGCGCTCCAGTGTGATCAGATCTCCACTGGCTCACCTCAGGATGGTCGTCTGATCTACAGCAGGAAAAGACCAGGGGGGGCTGACAGACACTGAAAGTGCTAAGAAAAGGGGGGAAAGGGATGAAGATCATTCCCACAACAGATATCACTATCTCACAGGGTTTAAAGGGCCCCCTTTTTGTGTCCCCCCCCCCCGCCCTCTCTTTATCCCCCTCCTCCCTTCACCAATAATGCCAAAACTTGGCAGCCAACCCAGCACATAAGCAACAGTTTCCCATCAGAGAGAAGCAGCGATCCTTCTGCCTTGGCACTGGCAATGTCTGAAGAATGACAGCCACTGTAAGAAGAGAGCAGACATGAATGGAGTCTGTTAGGAGGGAAGGAGCGACAGAAACAACATATTTGTGCCTTTTGATTGTCTGGGAGGGATTCTGATAACAAATGTGGCAATACATGACATGACAACAAATGATTTGTTTTGTTTTTTCCACAGTCAAAGGTAGATCAGTCTGAGAAATAACATTGGAAATAAATATTCATCACAGTTTTCAGTGCTGCCTCCTCAGGCTCAGGCAGGATTAAAATTAAAATCACCCAAAGTCAAATATATCTACTGTAAATTCATTTGCTGTTGGTGGACTTGCTGTCCCCTGCCAAGAGATGAGGGCTTCACCCTTTTTCACTTGGCACAACCCTGCGTGTGCTCACCAGCAATGGCATCAGATTATGCAAATCCATGGAGATGTCCCATTCAACACTACCTCCATTTAGAACTAAGAAATTTGAGCCAAAAATGAATAGAGTGATAAACGAGGCAGTGTTTTAAGGAGGAGTTTTAGGAGGCAGAGCCAAGAAGGGTGAAAGACATCTCCAAAATAAATGCAAAAATAATGAATACTGTACAAAATATCCCACTGTGGACCATCATTTCAGCTGCGCCATCACTTTGCGAGCTTTTCTTACTTGTCTTTCTTACGTTGTTTGGTCAAGTTTTGCAGAATTTGGAAATATGGAGGAAGAGAGTAGCATGGGAACAGCTCAACAAGCGTGCAACAACACACTATAGAAGAGTTAAAGAAACAAAAAACAAAAAACAAAAAGAAACAAAATTGGACTGAACTCTTTGTTATCCATGGGAAGAAAAGAGCAAGCTTGTTAACTTGCACAATTAAGGCATCATTTGCTAAGAGAAAGTACAGTTCTTTGTTTTAGCGAGACAAAAGGTTGAGAAAGCGTGATTTTAGATTGCCGCTGTGAGTTTCATGAGGGTGAGTTTGGTTATCTGGTGTGCCATAACAAGGGACACTTTTGTCACAAGCACAGACAGTGTGACATCAGAAAGTGAGATACATCAGGTAATTTTGCATGGTAGTTAGACAAAGAGCGCCACACATTCCAGTTCCTGTGTGGGTTTATAAAGGGAGTATGAGTTAAAGAGGAGCCGAAACACCATGAGGGTAATCTCACAACACGTCTCCAGTAGAGTGGCATAATTTATGTTTTAAGGCCTTTTTGTTAAAGAGTAATGGCATTAAGTTTGACAACATCAATAAATTATTCATATTTGAAAGAATTTTAAAGAAAACCCCAATAAGGATATTTACTTAATTTTTCACTGCTTTAGAATGAAATGACAATTTTCAATTAAAATTATTTATATCAGAAAGTCAAATGTAAAACGTGTTATTATGGCATATAACCAAATTATTCAACTTCATTTTTTAAAAAGATAGGGCCACCCAATTTACACATGCAGATTCTGTATCTCTACTCTGCTTATATGCTTCCACTGAAAATATTAACAGTACAGGAAAATACCCAGGATCTAATGAAAGTGGTTGTCGGTAGTAGCTGTAGTTAATCAGGAAAAACTGTTTCTGTTTAGAGAGGTCACTGTTGAATTGTTAATAAAATTAATTCTCCCTTGTCTATGAAATAAAATTTCATAGACCAAAGGGAGGAAGCAGCCTCAACAAGGTAAAACACCTTATTCTATAAGGATTAATAGCCACAAATTAAACATATTATGATTCCATATTGTTCCAAGACTTCCTACAAGTTTTATTTCTTATTCTTTACAATATTTTTGAAATTGTAATGAAGTATTTCTACAGCACAATGCTGGTGTTATTCAAGAAAAAGGAAAGTCTTTATCTTCTCAAAACCTAGGGAAATAAAAACTTAACTTTTTTGTTGAAGACCATTAAATTTTGTTAATAAAAACTTCAGTTAGCCTGTTGGGTTGTAAGGGTTACACATAGAGCTGAAGAGCTCCAGCAGCACTGAATTTCCATCATGAGACTCGATGTAGACTGAGAGCCATCCTTTCAGCTTCAGTCACTTTCGTGCTTGTGAGACCGCATTCATGTGTGAGGTTTTCTTTAAGAAAGCCTTTACGTTGTAACCACAGATGATTCATCGCTGCAAGAAATCTTTCTTGAACATAACGCTTCAGTGGCAAGTGGAGAATTTGAAAACTGACAACGTGAATCAGGGGACTGCAACATGAACTGTTTTGGAAATCTGAAAGGCCGTGTGTTTGATGTGGTCAGTCAGTCACAGCTGAGGCACCTGACAAACTTGATGCCCTAGTCAACTCTTTGCAGGGCTAAAAAGAAAGGGTAAATAAAATCCAGAGGTCCTAATGTGCTCCCTGTGCGCTTGGCTGGACTCATGCGGGGGTAAGCATGGTATGTTTGCCCTTTTGTCCGGTGAGATGACGGTCACTCCTCCACATTTAGCTGTGTCCAGGGACCAGCATAGGACCAGCGAGGGGGGACCCCAGGGCTGCACAGGTCACCCTCTGAGGTCATGATCTGAGCAACCAATCCAGAGAAAGAAATAAAGCAGAATTGAGATTGGCAGCCAGTGTGCATCAGACTTCATCTCAAGTAACTGCATTCGGTCAAACTGAATGAGATCCAGCAAATACATTTTCTCGTGTGAATTCTGATAGTGTGACTAAATGCTTTCATTTTTAACTGAAAGAGCTTTTTGAGGGAGAAGCAGCTTTAGTATAAAAGGGAGTGACGCAGAACCAAAGAAAGACATTCACTCACATATTCAGACAAGAACCAACAAGAAAGCATCAAAGCAACATGCAGAAACACATTATTGTAAATTGAATAAATGTTTGCTCTCATTTTTCGATTTTGCAGGAGTCAGGTATGGTGTGTGGTTGTGGTCATCATAGTGGTAGGCAAAGTGGTCATACCCTTGCTGACCTCACGACCTTCACAGCAGGGCACCCATGTCTGAACACGAAGAAACACAACACAGACTATGGAAACAACAGCATCATACGGCAATTAACTTGAAATAAAAAATGTCTTTTACCCAGCAAGGCAGTGAGGCATTTTAAAAACTATTACAACTGCAGCCCTGCAAAAAGATGTTTTACCAGATTGTGCCAAAGTTGATGATTTTTTTAAGGTGTTTATCCATGTTAAGAGGGTTATTAGTGATGATGGAAAATGTAAAATACACTTTCTCAAAGACAAAGTTTGATTTCACACACTTGTCTGTAATTCAGATTTTTTCCTCAGGGGATGGAGGTTGGGATATTTTGGCTTTAATAAAGATGGTGTGCAATAGTGAGATGACAGAAAATCAGCAGGAGTGAAAGGAAAGGGTCACATGCAGCAAATGTTTCCAGCTGGACTCAAGCTGGGGACATTGTCTTGAGCCGTTAGGCCACCAGGGTGCAGTCATGGCTTCAATCAGTTATTCTCATCCTGACACACTCACACTCAAAACAATTCGCTAGTACATTAAATACACATCGAACAGTGATTAAAGTATCTGGTTGCAGATTACAAAAAGACTTGCCTTTACCTTCACACCTTCAGTAAATCAAACATTATGATTTCCTGCCTTTGTTTGACTGTGAATGGACAAACAGAGCTGGATTTGGGTTAAAATTACTGTCTCTGTAAATCATCACAGGAGCCAAATGATGACTCCAGCATCTACTTGTGATTGATTTGACTTCATCATATTTTTCAGATACAACTGAGGTGGTTATACTCACAGTTCATGCTGTTCCCAACTTATCTCTGAAGATGGTAGTTAGTAGCCCTGTGAAGGTAAGGCAGTCAGGTGAGTAAATTAATCAACTAAAACCACAATGATTATTGATCATTAGAACACTAGTTGGACAAACAAGCTATATCTATTAACTGTGACTTCCAAGCTAACAGCCACAGTGAATAGGATTTCAGAATATCCCACAAAAAGACTAAGAGATGCCTGAGCAACAACTACTTATTCTAACGTTTATATATTGTTTTGACTTCTTAATATTATTGCTTTGATTTTATCTTCATCCTGACTTTACTGGAAAATATTAGTCCAGATAATTTTTCTAAACTCCCACTATCAGTACAGGTCAACACACACACAAAGGAATGTTTTTTGTACTCAAAATTAATGCCCATTAGGAAAACAAACATCAGATGTATATGCTGCACTCAGTGTTGGTAGCTCTCCCTGCCAACATGGCAAATTCGGGGCTGACTCTCAGCTTGTGAGCCATTCAAAGACACAACAACTAAACTGATCCTGAAAAGAAAAGATTAAATTTGACCTTATTTGGGATCAGATGTGATTGTATGTGAAGAGAGTCCCCTCATCACTTTATATTATCTACTCAGAATAAATGTACATAACATAAATCTATTCTTTTTCCTCAAGACAACACACCTGTGTATTATGTTTTGGTTTTTTTTTTTTTCAAAAGCTGTCAGAAACAACACTCTATGCTCTCACGAATAAAAAAGAGGGCAAAAAGTGAACATTTCTAAAAGATTTTTGACATGATATGGGATGCAAATTGATTTTCCAACTTGTACTTTCAATTTGTTGAGTGCCTAAACTCAGGACTCAGATTGTGTGATTTAGTATGGCAGAGAAATCCATAAAGATACAGTGATTTGAAACTTAGTACTATCTGAGGTCAACACCTCTGGAAATTGGCTGAGAAGTTTCCAAAAAAGTATTCGCTGCTAAAATCCAGCAGTTGAGGGAGGAATAGGAGGATTAAAAACAGCCGCAGAACAAGCCAGTGTTTTTGGAGAGAAGACACCCACAGATAACTTTCTGAATGGCTGCTTACACTTTTCCTTTTTTCTCCCTATCATAAGATAGGAGAGGAGAGAAAAAGGACTAACAAGATGCACATTTTACATTGAAAACTGTTATTGTTCCCCTACTTATCTGGCCCACCATCTGAGAGGAGGGCTGTGCTAAAGAGCGGAGGGGCTTTAATGGGAGGACGAGAGCCAACTTCGGGGAGGAGAGGGGAGAGAAAAGAGAGAGGTGGGGGGTTGGTCTTTGGCTTTAAGGAGGGGATCAGTTGGGAAGTGTAGAATGGATGTTTCTTTTTCTCTATGGGGAGAACTTTGTATTTGACTGTTGTTTGTATCTGTCTTTCAGTGGCCTGAGCCCCGTGGGCCTGGGCAGAGAGATGCTGCTATATGTTTGTATGTGTGGAGGTTGTGTGTGTATGTATCTGTACGTGTGTGTGTGAGGCAGAGAGAGAAATTGATGGTGGGATCTTCCCCTCTTCTTTCCTACAGCTGCAGCTCAGCGGATTAGCCGTCATCCACAAGGCAACATTACACAAGTAGCCTTTGAACAAAAGTCATGGATACTATTAATGATATGTTAATCCGTAATGGAGCTACCTCCCAGTAGTGATTATACTGGCATGGGAAGAATGTCCTAGAGTCCTGAACGCAACTACCCAAATAACACTGTGGCTATTGTTGGCAGGCCTACACCTACATCCACTGGCATCAGTCGACTGACAATGCTTCCTGCTATACACACACAGACATGGACACGAAGACACACAAAAACTCCCCCCTGCTTTTCTGACACCCTTCCCTCCACCCCAATCAACCTATGAATAAAAATGAAAACCCAAAAAAATGGATGGAGAGAAAGAGAGTGAGGGAAGGGGTGGGAATAGAGGGAAGAAAAACAAAGTGTCTTGGCCAGGCTCAGGCAGGGATTTCTCCCTATGTGGTTCCCACACACTGACTCCAGCTCCTCACTCTCTAGCTGGTACATCCATTCTCCTTTTAGCCAGGGAAGACCACACAAACACTAAATGATTTCAAGATTTAAATTTGGACGGTGGTGGAAAGGATGAGAGCTGGGATGGTGCGCCTCTTTTTATGCCTGGGGTGGTAGTAGGTGTGGTGGGGGGGGCACAGTTTGCCTGGGTGAACATTCTCCGTTGGACAGGCTGGGTCAAAGCAGAAGTGTTTAACCCTCAAAACTCGACTGTTTTAAATACCAACACCAATTTATGTGTTCACTTCTGCCACTAAAACACTCTGATGTCGTTGAGGTGAACACACTCAGGGAGCTCAGAGTGTAATGACTGTGCATTATTTCAAAAAGCAACAGTGTGCATCTAATTACATGGATTACCATTCAGTAAAATTTATTTCTGAATGCTACATATAATCTTTTTCATTCATCAAATTTTTGAGGGGTCTTTAAGAGCTTGGAAAATGTACTCAAACTTGTTATATAGACTCAATAATTTATGACTCTTAATAATTCAAAGATATTTGTTTGTTGATGTGATTTTTAAACAGTGCACTTATAAAAACCCAAACCTTGAAATGCAGGTAGATTCATTGCTTTGCCTGGCACAGGGCTTGTTGGTAAATACATTTTTAAACACCTTGTAATCCCACAAATATTTCTTGTGACAGCGTGGAGGGAACATGCCTCGAAGCAATGAACTAACTAGAACTTAACTCATATTTTATTCATAAATATGACATTGCCTAAGAAGCCCAGTTCATGGTAAAAGGAAGTGATGGCCAGTGGAAGGAAGTGAACCACTTAATAAAGTAAACTGTAATGCTGCTACCAATCATCAAAATGAATGATAAAGTAATGATTTGAGGAAATGGATAATATATGATAATTATTCAATAAGCAGGATTAGAAGGCATGTTTGTACCTATATGGTAAACATGGTAGAAAATGTTGAGTAACTCCTCTTTTAGAATGAATACATGACTGTTCTTGGAGGGATGCTCCAAAGATATAATGATATGCCGGATTTAGTTGGGTTGGTACAACCGATGCTATAGAAAATGCAAGAGAAATTGAAATATCCTGGATTTCAATCAACATCCATTTTTGGATCATTAGCAAAGAAACAAATATGCATGAACGTACCAGTAGCAGGTTTTTGTTTGGCCCATCCTGACTTATTTTGTAATTTATTTATGGAAAAATTTTCATCAGATGCAGGACAATTTAACTCTAATTTAGCTTAAAAAAGCTCTTTCAAACCCTAAAGAGGAGATATAACTGTTTTCAAAAGATGAGGAGCATTCCTTATGGGAAACTGACTGATGAGTATAAAACTGGCCCTTTAATATGTTCCTTACAAACCAGGACTGACAAAAGCATAAATATACACATCCACACCACACACACCACCACAACCACTTTTCATGAAAACTTTGAAAAGCTGGTATTCCATGCTACAGGTTCATCTTTTATTTATGTTTGATGAGTTATTCTGAAAAAGAAAAACAAGCTGATAGCCATAAAGTACAGCAGAACTATGGTATGTTTGTTTTGATGAGTTGAGAAAATATCTTCATTAACAGTCTAACAGTGGACAAATTACACACAACAAGTCCAGGAAAAGTCAAGCCGCTTCACTGTATATGTGCCAGCTTTTATTCTGCCACAATTTGGGATAAAAACTTTCAAAGACAAATTGTTTCTAAGCAGTTTGTTTTAAGAGGCTTGGGTTAATTTATGCAAATTTATAAACAACATTTAAAATGCCACTTGTTAACTATTAGGCTGCCTCTGGATCAGTCCTCTTTGCAACAGCTCTGTCCTTGCTTGACTGATATGTCAAAGTTGAGGACACGGCAGAGAGACGAGAATGAAAATACCACACAGGCACTGACACAGGGATCAATCCGATTGGAATGATTTAGCATTTCTACGTTTTGAATAAAAATGAGTGCGCTAGACGGTGGAGCAGTTTGATTAGTGGGATCCTTAAGTCCCCAGAAGCCTTCGAGGCCTTTTCTCTCTTCCTTCACTGGCAGAAGAAAAGTCCTCTTTCTCTCTTTTCAAAAGTCCCTTGGTACCCCGGCTTTTTCCTCACTGTTGGTATTACAAAATCCCCATTCAAAACAACCCTTGTCACCTGTCAACTAAGCCAGGCTGGTTTGCTAGGTCTTTATCCTCAGCACATAAACTCACACATACACAGAGCCTGACTCCCAGCCCCCTCCCCCATTTCTGCACATATCACCCTACATTCATACAGATGCATAGACACAGACACAAATTGCATATCTCAACCACAAACACACACACACACACATGTCCACCCACTCACCCATGCTCACACACTAAAACCACATGTCTGAGAGCTGTTCCTATAGCAGTTTAAAATTCATTACCCTGTTCACTTTAACAAGCGACCAACACTGGGATGGGCTGCTTTCAGCTGTGCTTTACTTGCTGTAGTGAGGCCCCAAGACTTCACATGCAAGAAGAAAGCATCATGGGCCATCATGGGCCAAATCTGCCCACTGGAAGAATATAACACAAAAAAAGAAAGGTTTAGGCTCACAATCACAATTTACGTTCACAGAACAGATAAAAAACAAAAGGAAAACTGAAACACCTGTTGGCAAAGCAACCCTTAAAACAATAAGAGTGAATGACATGCTTGTTTTTTCATTATGCTTAGAGCTGAGCATGTTCAAATTATTAAAGTATAGTTGGCATTTATAATGGCTTTTTGTTTTTTACTTGATCAATGTTCAGTTCTCTGGGTTTAATTCTTAGTGAATCAGCAAATATCATTTTGTATCTATTTATGTTTCAGAATAGAGAAAATGTTTAAAAAAATATTCCAAATTGCCAATTTAAAATGCCATTAAAATTACATCATGTGTCATAGTCTACCAATTCACTTCAGGTTTGCATAGTTTTGTAGTCATCATTTCTAAATATTTATAAATCAGGGAATCATTAACTTTAATACTTGCAGACCTGATGCATGATTTCAAAGTGAGGGAGCTACATTATTATCCCTCCTAAATGACTTTCCAGTAGTCAATAAAGTGAACACTTAATAAATGCTTTAGTGTATTCTTTCGTTCTATAACTATGTTATATTTTGTACAGTGTTGACTGTCTATTTCTATCACAGCCACATTAAATGAGTTATTAAATTAGTAACCATAACCATTTAATTTAATTTAGTTTAACATTAATGGTTGCACCAAAATGCTTAATTTCATGTTCTACATTTCATGGAGTAAATGTGAACTTACATAGTTTTTTTGAGTGTGTGTGTGTGTGTGTGTGTGTGTGTGTGTGTGTGTGTGTGTGTGTGTGTGTGTGTGTGTTTTTTTTTTTTACCTAATCTTTCCAATACAATTGAGTCATAGATGTTATTTTTGCATGTATAAACGTCTGGTGTCAGTATTGCATTAAACCAAAATAAAAGCATCAACTCTTCCCAAATAGATAGTGAGCGTTGAAGCAGCTGTACAAACCTGAGCTCAATTGAGAGTCCTTCTCTGTTGGAGGGGGACGGGACAGGCGTTGTGTGGAAGTAAAGGGGAGGTTTGGCATGTTTAACTGATGGCCGTAGAGAGGTGTAGGGGTCAGAGCAGAGGGTGGTCATCCGGCCTGGTCACTTAGCCAAGGCCTAGCATACCCCGAGTAGCTGTTGGTCATTAACCCACTGACTGAGGAAGGTTTTCTCACACACAAAGGTCACAGGGTCAATCAGTCCTCTTTCTGGCCATCAAACCAAGATGGATGCTCAAGCAGGGACTTATCCCCAATCAAAGGCATCAGCATCAGTGATGCTTTGTCATCACACACACAAGCACACATACACACAGACACAGAATCTGAAATCAAATTGATTTATCAAAGGTGTTGAGGCTTTTATAAAAAATAATCTACTTTTAAGATTTTCAGATAATCTTGAGCAGCCTTTTGACAAACGCAATAGGAGTACAAAGACATTCATTTACATTTGGCTGAATTCTTGTGACATTATATTTTCAGCATAAAAAAACCCCCACTGTAAATAAAATAAAACTGATGCATGAACAAGGCTTTCACTCACCAGGAAAACAGACATAACCAGGGCAACATGAATCCATACCATGATCCACATGATTTCTTGAATTATGTTTAAGGCTCAAAGAGTCATGCCTAAATTACATTTTAATAAATTTAAAATTTTACTAATATAATAAATAAAAAGTTAGCTCATTCGAAATATTTTGCATATTTATTCCTGTAGTCCAGTGTTGACAGTCATGACTGATATTCTCTGAGGATTTTGTGTTGGATAAAGAAGATGCTTCGACAAAAGATTTGTATTTTCTAAGTCTTCATAATTATTTCAAGGCTGCATAGTTGGATGAAGTCATCCCTTTTCACTGACAAACAGAAAAGGAGGCAAAAGCTCTCAGCAACATAACGCCCATGAGAAAACCAATACATTTGTATAAACACCACATTTGGTCACAATAGCTCCCCTACAGGTTAAACTCTTTATATCAAACAGTGTGACAAAGTGTTCCTTATTACAATCTCTTAAGTCAAGATGAGATTATTTCACAGCTCAAACTACTACATAAGTTTGGGACTAAGGGCAATCATGAGGGCTCAGAATCTGTTCTAAAGCACCTTGAGGTTTTGAAGAGGTTGTTGTCATCCCCAAGAAAATTGAAGAAAGGATGAATGAAGTTCACACACTTGTGCAGGAGGAACCATCATCTTGAGGGTACTACAAGTATATTATTGCTCTGAATGGGTTAGATTTTCTTCAGTGAACGGCAGCCTGAGTGGAATTCTTTAATCATAAATGAGAGGTGAGTGCTGTTCAATATACACTTTGGTGCATGTGGAAAAAACCATAGTGGGAAGTTAAAGAGACCATAATGTTGCAGCAACGACACAAGAGCTTTGGTGATGTAGGAGTTGTAAAATCCCATGACTGCTTTTCTATCATCAAGCTGATATTTACACCGCAGAAGAGTTTCATGGTGGAATTGATTATTCACCATATAGTATTCACTGATTACCTGTATTTGCAAAAATTAGTGCAGAGGGAGGCCTGATTAAAACCTAAAGGAACAACAAAACTATAAAAATGTATCATAGTTAATTCATCTTATACCAATCTCTTATCTCTCTTGACAAATATTAATACCCTCTAAACAGTCTAAACAGGGGAAAACAATAATAATAATGAATTTATGAAGCGGTAGCCACCCTGTCAATACATTAATTCTATTGCACACACACAGAAGCATACCATGTGTCCTTTAGTTGGACTGATCCCAATTATTGTCATCCAACAGAACCCCTAAACCCTGACAATGAACTGTGGGCAAAGTTTACCTTGTGTAATTTATCCAATTTAGGGCACTTAATCCTTGAATGTTCTACTTGCTCAGCTGTCTCTAAATCCTAAAGTCAGAGCAGAAGTATAAACATTGTGAGCATGAACAGCGTAATGCTGACTAAAAAGCAACAAATATCTAAGTCTTTTCTGGTATATAAAGCACATTGAGTCAGACACAGTGCTGTAAATAAATAAAGGAATTGTTGTTATGAAGGGAAACATAAGTGGCTTTTTGCTACTTTCAGATATATACTGTTGTCATGGGCTAACACAGTATGAGATGATGCTGTCAATAGTTTTTGATGATAACTCAACCACACATTGACAACTGTCACTGACTCCACCCTCCATTCTCAGCCTTCCTACTCTTTGCATCTGATCTCTCTCTCTCTCTCCCACATCTGCTGCCAATTCCCATTTACACCTCACCGTCCTATGCTAGTAAGTTTTTATCTTAATATCTGTGCTTTTAATCCTCTCTGACATTCATAATCTCTATTATCTTCGAGTCACTACTGGTCTGGCATAGACAGTAGGGGATCAGAAGAATAAAAAGATGCTTTTCACTGTTACTTCTTAACATATAAAATCAGTCACTGTGTTGCTGTAGAAACTGTGCGTGACGTCTTTATGTATGCGTGTGTGCATGTTTATGTGTTTGGTGGGGGGGGGTCTAACTGTCTGGCACCTGCAGCTCTTCATACACAAATCCAAGCCCACACCCCCTCCAAGAAACCCCCCAACCCACAGCTCCAACCTCCGAAAGCCAAGGTTACTGAGCAACGACTTTCACAAATCTAGATCAGATTTAAATGACAGTACATAAAGAGTTTCAACAACCCGAAACATGGAATGTAAACTTTTTCTGAAAATATTACAAAAAGCTAATTTTCTGATCCAACAACCTACCCAGCTAAGTCTCATCTAATAATACGCGTTCTAGATAATTAGATTTGTTAATTCAATCACGAGTGACAGTTGGTGAGTTTTAGAAAAAAATAAAAAGAATTATTCTTTGAAATGAGATGAGAAGAAAATTTGCAGAAGCAACACTCCTCACTCACTCAACTAAACTAAAAACCACTCATAAATTGTGAGTGCAGTTCACAGTATTTACTTATTAATTAAATTACATTTTTCCAAACCAACGTTGGATTATTGACAGTTTCAAAATGAAGCTTCAACTAATGTATGAAATCAGGTTATAAATCGCAGCTCAAAATTAAAACACTTTAGAGGAGAAAGACATGAATTAAGGTAGCTGACTGTGACTATGACTTTTCTAGTAAGTCAAAAAGCAGGTGCAGGCCCTGCTTCAGCAAGCACCTGCCTTACTGAGGGATGCTGAATCCCCAACCAGCTCCTAAGTTGCAGTCCTGGTGCTTGGCCTGACCTCTGACCTGACTGGTGGGAGCTACTTAAGAGTGCTTCCTTGTGGGGAACAAGTAAAGTGGTGCATTATTTCCATTGTTGTTTGTGCAGGGTGGCGTAAATGAGAAAAGCACTTGTTTCACTGGGCACCAGATTTGCTTGTTCGGAATGTCGGTGATGCGCTTGAATGTAACTCAGCTCTCTAGTGCCACCCATTGAACAATCAAAAGACACAACAGGATACCATGGAGACTAAAAGATCTGCACACCAGAAGCATAGTACATACTAAATTCATTGCCACAATAGTGTAATTGTAAATTGTAAATTTGAAGCATCTATAAAAACAAAATAAACACTGTACACTTTGCTTTGTTGCCTTGCTAGTATTTATATGTTATAATCAGGCAGCAAATATAATAATAGTATTACGTTTGATATAATATAATTGGGGAACAGGTCAAACCTAGTTTGCCTGTGAGGCCAGACAGACAAAGAGCGCCACCAAGTGGGGAGGGCTAATGTCCTGAGGAGAAGATGGAAAGGGTGAAACCTGACAGACATCAGCTTCACTCGTTTGATTACATTTTGAGTTTAGTTATAAGAAACTGTTGAAAAGACTTTTTTCTGATTTGGCAATAGGCAAGTGATTTTGAGGACATTGGCACTGTTATTGTCATTTGTGTCTATAGGCCTATAGGCCTTTTTAATAGCTCTACTTGTTGAAAAAAACTAAACGAAACAACACAGTAAATTTTCCATTGTAAAAAATGTAGTGTCAAAGTATTTTCATTCTTTCGGAGTTCTTCCAACAATGGACAAAGTAAAACCAGATAATGCCCAGTGTTGGTGAAAATAATTGGCGTAAACAGAAGTTTTACTCTGTCAGTGATAAGATACCTTCCAGTGTTAAAAAAAAAAAAAATACTTTGAAAAGCCCCGCCCATCATCATCCTCCCTGTCAAACTGAGAACTTCGACTCCGGCATCACCGAAAAACTGCGCTAAGTTACGTTTATCTAGTTAAACAATTACTGTTTTTGGGTTTTTTTTTTCATTCAGCTACAATCTGTATGTAACAGTCAAGAGATGTCGTTTTCCATACTTGTCAATGTTGGGTATGTGTCTTCAAATACCGAATTTCAAACGGCTAATGTGATATCGGGTCGGCGGCTAGAGTCTAACGTAAATTACCATCCACATGGCTGAACACGCAACGCCGAACTGAACAACAAGGCACCAGATAACGTTAATGTCAGCGAGGGCGGGCTGTTGTGGTGTATGTATTTCATGCTTGCACTTTGTAATTTTTTTAGTAACGTTGAAATAGGTAGCCCAGTAGGGCTGCAACGTCGATGTAAAGTTAACTTTACCATTTGGTCGAGCATACTGGAACGGACGTGCAGACAACAAACTGAGAGGAATGCACCGAGTCGACCCGTTAAAGTGAACTGAGCCTGCTGTTTTGGCTTGTTTGTTTGTCCTTAGCTGTTAGCCAGAGCAGCAGCGCTACAATGCGGTTTTTTTCGCTCATGGGTGCGCGCCAGACGTGAAAACGATCCATTCTGTTTCACACGGTTCGTCAGACACGTGTTCTCACTCTGGTCCAAATAGCGTACGAGTTCCATGAACACACGTTTTCTATTTTAAAACAGTTATGTTACAAATAGGTTTAAATGTTTCATGGATATGCTTCTTTTCTTGTCATTTTTCTTCCAGCTTGTTCTGCAATGTTGCTGCTCTGTTGGTAGGTAATAAGTTGATGTAACGTTATTTAATACAAAATTGAATTGTAGTTGTGATTTTTTTTTTTTTTTTTTAAGCTGAAAGAAATTTTCAGGTTGTCAGCTTGGACTGGTGTTGTGGATCATAAAAATTGATTTTAGTTTGCTTTGCAGATACTGTCATCATGTTCATCAAAACGAGAATCATTTATTCACTCATCTTCATCCGCTTAATCCGTCCATGCAGGGCCAACTCACAAAGTGTTATGTTAAGGGGTGAACAATTAAGATCTGAGTTTTGTGGTTAGTTTAGGTGGTGAGTTAGTAATTAGGTAAGTATTTACAGTTACCAATGCTAAGCGGCATCAGTGCATGCTGGCACCTCAGACCATGCTACTAATACATTGATGTGTTTTTGGAGAATGGCCTTGATTAATCTTGAGCATTTTGTATCACTCGACATCTTATTTAGTTTTTCTGGTCATAGCTTTAAGGTGTCAAGGTTTTTGATGAAACAGGAACAGAGGTGGATGCAGAGGTCATTTCTGACATAGCGCACCAGCCCAACACTGGCATACTAACCATCAAGTTTGATGATGGTATAGTTGCTCACTATAATCCGTGGAATGTAATGATGAATTGCACTTTTGTATTGGTAAAAACACTGTCTACTGTCAAGCAGAAGATGAAAATGACATTTCAACATTGTCGCAATATGGTCCTTGATGCAGAGAAATCCTCTCTTGACTGAATTTCCCAGCTTCAAAGATGTCAAATGCCTGGTAATTTAATGTTTTGCATTAAAATGTGTGATTGTCCTTTCAGTATGAAATACCATTACAAGCATATTTTTTCTTTCAAAATCTCTTGTCTTGAGTAAATATACTTTCAAACTAATTACATTTAGGTGTATACATACAAACATACTGTATCTGCTCTACTGCAAAATATAAAACTTTATCTTTTTCCAGTCAGTCCCAATTAAAGCTTTTGGTATGTTTTCTTTTTTTTGTTGTTTTTCTGTTGCAGATTGAGCAAGACTTCATCCTGCAGTTTGGAGAAGATATAGGTTTGCTCTTAAAAATTATTCTGTATAGCATTTTAAATGCAATTTAAAGCCATTTTCATGGCTGTGAGAAATGTCAGTACAGTATTGTACAGTTGAACATGTACCAAGAGATTTTCTCCAGAGTTCAACAGAAAATGTTTTTAAAATGGAGATTGTGATAACATGGTATTTGATGTTTACTTTTAATGCCAATATTTCATGTTTACTTGGAGTAAATGTATTAAGGCATGGATATAATAGTGTGGTTGTGCGTTTTTTCTTTTTTTTTTCCCTGCAAACATTAAGTTTATATCACTGGGACTGCACAAGTGGATATCTAAGACTGGTAGGAGTCAGTGGAAAATCAACACTCTAGAGTGTTTCTTAATCAATATAGTGTTAAGTAGGTTTAACACTGGAAAAATTATTTCTTAACACTTAACTCCTCAGTGCTGAATGTAAATATCACTATAAGCAACACTAATGGGTGTTACTTCTTACATAGTGTAAAACTTGATTGACACTTCTCAGTGTAGTGTAAAACATTAACTCTAGCCAGAGTAAAATTTACTCTGGAAATTTAACTCTGCATTCAGTGTACATTTTACACTCTGTAGATAGCCATATGTTCACTGAGGTAGTGTTAAAATTAACTCTTTAAGTGTTATATTTACACAGGTGATTTTACTGTGAAGACAGTCAATTTAAAGCCCACAGTTTTGTCATTAGATTAATGGACTTTTGGAGTCAAGTCACACTGGTGACCTTGGGCTGTAGTACATTTTGTCCAGCATGTCTTGAGTGGAACAAAACCAAGTCATGTTGGCTTGTCTACCAGTTTGGATCAAGTTGCGTTCTACACTCTGATCTTGTGATATCTCACGTCTTGGCTCAATCAGAATCAGATTGGTGGTGCAACATTTCACAACAAATTTGACAAACTATTTGACATGTTTCAGGGCTTGAGGCATGTTCATTCTGAAAAAAAAAAAACAAAAACAAACAACAAGAAAAAAAACTTAAGCTATAATCTTCTGACTGCTTGCAAGTTGCCAACAGGTGCCAAAATTGAATGCACAGCAAAACTTCATGTTGAGGGGAAAAAGAATAAATCCAAAGAGAAGATAATACATTATACAAGTTCTAGGTGGTGATTCAGTTGAATATTTTTTTTTACTGTTATCAGAGCAAAAATTCCCCAAACACTTGACCTCTGAACCACAATCAACACAATTTTAACAACTAAAGTAGTAGTTCCGGTTGGATTAATGCGAATTGTCTTGCCTTCATTTCATCAGAGGTTTAGAAATCACTTTTGTCGCGTTTTTGAGCATTTGTCAAGTGTATATCACGCATATGCTGCGAAATGTAAAATGAATAAAAGAGATGTCTGAACACTGAGGAATGACTATTAAAGTGAAAAAATGTCTTTTGTGCTACATCTTCATCATTCCTTATTTCATTTGAAGGACTCTGTAAACTCAGTTGGCCCGGCAGGTGTATCTTTGGATCGCGGACGAGAAGACTGCTCACCAACAGGATTATTTAACACCATAGTGAGATTTAGATTAGACTTCATATAAAATGTTGTCTTTATAAAAATCAAACTACATAGATTGTGTCCTTTAAACGTCCCTGGCTTGGACATGGCGACATGGCGCACATCTTGACCTTCAACCTCGTTTATCTGTTTGACCAAATACATATCCATCACTGAAAATTCTCGCGATAAATGCCGCTGATATATTAGGACAGATGGAGTAGCCCCGTCCACTTGAAGGGGCGTTTGGTTTCCTTGAGGACCTTAGTGAGTTTTTGGAACAGTAACAGGTCTCGGTTTCGCACAGGAAACATCCAACCATGTCGGACGTGGTGATTAGTTTCATGAAAGACTTTTTGGCCGGTGGAATAGCCGCTGCCATCTCCAAAACAGCTGTGGCTCCCATCGAGAGAGTCAAGTTGTTGCTTCAGGTAAAATAATTGAACCAACTGCTGTCCATAGCATGCGTGCATGCCAACTGTTTTGTGCGTAATAGAGTGCCTACATTCCGAATAGCTAGTAAATCAGTAAAACACTTAAACGTCCAAAAGTTGATCTCTTTTAAAAAGTCTAATTGTGTACTAAGTAGATTCATCTGATCTGTTGCCTAATGTCAAAGGGCACGTGAGAGCTCCTGCGTCAGCATGGAGACAGTTTTACGCACTGGCTCCTCAGTGCTGCTGCTGCCATGATGTTGATGATGGCAAGAGTCCTTTAATGTGTGTCCAAGAAAATAGCCACAAGAATAGTTTATGATAATGCATTAGTGTTTATTAAGTGAATTTTTAGTCCATTAACAGACGGCTGAAGTAATACCTCGTGAAAGGGAGTGGCTAAATTTAACTTGGAAGTGTGTAATCTAATACACATCTGATTCTCAAGTGACAGAAGAGAGCCTCAAGGCTGCTGCTACAACTACAGGACAGAATGCATGAACGGAGAATAAGAGAGAAGATTATATTAACATAAACACTATTAAAATTTAACTACGGCAAAATAAATAGTTGTTAGAAAATGAGGCATGACGAAGTTCCTTCGCACAACGTTTCACTAGGGGATCCATCATACTTTGGGCTTACGGGTCCTTTTTTAATGAATTGTCATTGTCGTGGCTTTTAGGTCCAACATGCCAGCAAACAGATCACTGCAGAGACACAGTACAAGGGGATCATGGACTGTGTGTATAGGATCCCGAAGGAACAGGGCTTTATTTCCTTCTGGAGAGGCAACCTGGCCAATGTGATCCGTTACTTCCCCACCCAAGCGCTCAACTTCGCCTTCAAAGACAAATACAAGAAGATCTTCCTCGGCGGAGTGGATCAGAAAACACAGTTCTGGCGTTACTTCGCCGGTAACTTGGCCTCCGGCGGTGCCGCCGGTGCCACATCGCTCTGCTTCGTCTATCCTCTGGACTTCGCCAGAACCAGACTGGCCGCCGACATCGGTAAGGGCGCAGCCGAGAGGGAGTTCACCGGGCTCGGACACTGCATTACCAAAATCTTCAAGACAGACGGCATCAAGGGTCTTTACCTCGGCTTCAACGTCTCAGTTCAGGGAATTATCATCTACAGAGCAGCTTATTTCGGATGCTTTGACACAGCCAAAGGTAAGCACAGCGAGCTCAGACGTGTTTGACATCGTGTTTGTGCATTTTGCGGTGAGGAACAGATGACTTGACTTTTCCCCCATGCAGGTATGCTGCCGGATCCAAAGAACACCCACATCGTGGTGAGCTGGATGATCGCCCAGACTGTCACCGCTGCTGCTGGTCTCATCTCATACCCTTTCGACACCGTCAGACGTCGTATGATGATGCAGTCTGGACGCAAAGGAGGTGAGCCTCACCCATTAAGGGATGGGTCTGATTTATTAGTCTGGCCCAATGACACATTTTACGCACATGCTCGTGGAGATTACACATCACAACCTGTGTTTCCATTTCCACAGCGGACATCATGTACAAAGGCACACTGGACTGCTGGAGGAAGATCCTCAAGGACGAGGGATCAAAAGCCTTCTTCAAGGGTGCCTGGTCCAACGTGATCAGAGGCATGGGTGGTGCCTTTGTGTTAGTGCTGTACGACGAGATCAAGAAGTTCACATATTAAAACTTTCTAACCTCCTAGTCCCAAAGGAAACCCTTCGATTTGTTTAAGTCTTAATTCTTGTGATAAAGTGATACATCTTGTGGTGAATTACAATGTGGGCATGTGCTCTTCTGCAACAGCCCGGGGAAGGAGGGGACACCTGACCTATGCTAACATGCCTCCTCAGAAATCTGTATATATCCCGTCTACGACGTGTCAAAAAGGCACAAAGCTTCAGTGTGTCAAAGTCCAGCCGGTGGCTCAGTGGAAATGTTGTAATTGATGCAAATGATGGCGTCTCTATCACCATAAGCTCTTGTTAGTCCGACTGTAAAACAGTTGCTGAGGTCCATGTGTTGTTATGTTGTGACCACTCTAACCCATGTATCCCACCTTATACCTTATTTTATTAAGAATAAAGATTCATTAGTCTAATAGTCCAGTGTTTTTGATGTACATACTGTTACCACAGCAACCTGTCATTTACACTTAACAGTTCTTTTTGACAGAAGACATTTTGACTTGTCACAGTAGGAAAAGCTCAGTTGTAACTAATAAGATTAAGAGAGACTGTTGTGTTTGAGTGTCCCAGTGATTCACAAGAGAGTGACAGAGAGCAGCATGGATATCACCAGAACCATGAAACTGAAACAGCTGAGCAGTGCTTGTAACACCTTACAATGACATGTCCAAGTGTGTTCAGGGAAACTGCCTATTTAGAAAACATGAAGAGTATGGGATTTTGGAAAATATCCAGAATCAAAAGATGATCTCTGTTCATGCATTTTATTTACTTTGCTCTGACACTTAAACCATCAACAAAAGACATTGAACACAAACAGGCAAAAGCGTGTCTGCTCACATAAACAACCGTTTAAAATATATTGTGAGGTACACAAGCATCTCAGAAGTACACTGAGTAGTTTAGTGTGTAAAGTGTTTGCATATGGTATGTGGTCAGTTGGTAAAAACTTGTTGTGAGAGATCTCATTGTTAATATCCACCATCCCCATATTTAAATTTGTTAATAGCTGGCATATAATGCCAAATATCCACTTTCAAGTTTAAAAACATACTTCATCATTGATGCATCATTAATTGTACAAATGTAGTGTAGGTATCAAAGAGAAAAATGCAGATTTATAAGAAAAAAGATTTATTTGAAATAGTAAACGATTCATTATTAATTGTGCATTTTCAATATGACTGTTGGACAAAGGCATATTTTCTTCAAATTTAAAGCAAGCTAACTGTTGTAAAGACTTAGTAAAGACTAGTATTCTGAAGCCACAGATGAACTAATTGAACACACTGCAATAACTGACGATGTACATGACTTGATATATTTTAGCACTGAAGAGTAGGAAAATGTCTATCTTCCTTATAATAATGACAACAGTCACTGAATGGAGAACAAACTGAATTAATGGCTTGCTTAAAAACAATCATTCGTAAACAGCAGTGCTTTTAGCACCAGGCGGGTCGGACTGCATTCACTTTTTTTGGCCTGCATACAGATTTGTTGCTGGAGTCCATGGTGGTGGAAACGGCTCTAGAGCTGTGCTAGGTGGAACTAGACAACTTGGGACCTGATGGTGTTGACAGCATACTTATTACCACATACTTTTTGCATATTTGAAGCAGATACTAAATATTCTCCTAGATGCATTTACAACAGGTGCAATTAAGGTAAATACACAGCAAAGCAAAATCAATGAAGCTTCTTATTGTCATTTGACATCATCAGTTTATTATTAGTAGACTTACTACACACAAAAATGTAATAACAAAAAAATATCTTTATATTGAGAAGGTTATTTCAAACTGAAATGAAAAGTTTTAATGTGATAAGAGTGGGAACATCAGGGAAGCGGTCATTATTGATATATGAGTTAGGAGGTGTTGCTGGTATCTGCAGATGCTTTACATTTCTCCTAATGTTAATTAAATCTCTCTATCCATCTGAATGTAGCAGGTCAGCTCGGTCATTAATATGCTTGCTGCCAATCTGAGCAGTACTATAGAGCTCATTGAATCTCTGTGAGGGTTGGGTGCACAGGTAGTTTTAGGCTGTGCAGTTACCTTAAAAGTGGGTTAGTCTTGAAGTGATAAACCTAATTTTACATATTAAATGTGTAAATGTTTGGAGATATGGACAAGCAGGCACATGCTTTTAATGTTTTATATAATGCATGCCAGAAGATCTTGTATTATGGGGTATTCAATTGTCATGTTATGCTCTTCAGAATCTGTAAATTATTTAAATAAACCTACATGAGTTTGTCCTGCTGGTAGGCCTCTTTTTCTCTGAAGTGATCCCACTAATGGTGTGTGAAGGAGCACCCAGGTATCCGGCATGGCGTTGATAGTCTGCTAGTTGCTCTGAGCGCCTCAGACCCGGTGTAGGCTTGACAGACTCCAGTCTCTTCAGGAAAGCCTAAAGAAACAACAACAACAAAAAGGCACAATATTTCTCACATTTAGAGAACCCTTTCATGTTTTTTAGTCTAAAAGAGGTGGGAAAAGTCTCAACACTCTTGATGTTTAGATTCTGCCATATCACCACCAGGTAGTCACAGCAATATATTTAAAAGAATCCTTAATTTAGTTTGTGCCTGAAAAATGTGTACATTACAGTGTATGCTGCTAATTACAGTCGTCTCTGCCTCTCACATTGTGTATCCTTAAATTCAGTCAAAGTTCAAACATGCAGACATTGGTAAGGGCGGTACCTCTGTACAGTCCTCTGTAAATAGTTAATTTTTGAGCATTTTACTTATTGAATAATTCACTTTCTGCATCATTTATTGACCCACAATGTATATGTACCAGAACAGCATTTTGGTGTGTTTATATTTTTAATGAAATAAAATAAATGAGTGAAATGAAATTAAGCAATGTTCAAAATGTTAAAAAAAAATAAATAAAGTATGACATTTTAGAGCATGCACAACCGCAGTGCAGAAAGCAAAGTGGTGTAGGCAGGTGGTTGAATGTCATACATGCAGTCACACTTCCAAATGCATGCTGTGCAAAACTCTGTCAGCAAGCAAGAACTCCACATGAAGCAATGCAATTTGTGAAAAGCTCAATAGCCAAGATTGTTCTACTAAAATCAAAAAAATGCTCCAATAGTCAAAAAACTGTAAAGGCAGAGAAACTGATCACTTACTGAGTACTTGTACTTGTAAAGGACAAGTGGGGTGTTTTAAATGTGTGATGAGTTGGATGGGTATCCTTAGCACACAGCAGATTCAATTACTTGGTCTACTCTAAGAATAGAGATGGGGAAAAGCACCCTGGAAAAATGGGAAGTTGGAATCAAGAGGGAGAACTGTCTGTACTGAAAACTGCTGGAAAATATTCCCTGCTAACAATTAATATGATAATAATAACAACATGATAAGTGAATAAGTGAAATAAATGAAAAGTTTCTGTTTCCATTAAATACAGTCACATGCTGTTGCTATTACTGATGGCAGAAAATGGTTTAGCCAATTATAATCTGAATCTTTTGTAAACACTCCTTTTTTATTTTCATGACCAAGCAGAGTTAATGTATGACATAATAGGCTGAAGCTGAAGAAGCAGGACTATCAGTGAATTAAATGCCACTCTGTGGTTCTGCTGTTAGCCTGCCACCTGCTGCCATCTGTCCCAGTCGATCCGTGTCTGCTTTCAGCATTAACACTCACACTGACACTAACCTGACCCAACCAACTAGTAGCTCTTTAACAAATATTTAAATATACATATATCTGAATAAAAAGTGAGACATTGCTACTAGATTATACTGTAATATACACACTGACTAAAACTACACTTCATATGTAGATTTTTTTTGTGTGATGGACATGAAAAGGAATTTTAAGTGCAACCCAAAAAAGTCACACCCACATACCTCATTTCCTTTGTGTAACCATAACAAAAGCTGGACCTGGGAAAGCTAGAGCATCAGACTTCATGAACTGATGCTGGAGTTTTCTGCTGGTCAGGGAAAAAAATCTGGTCCAGAGCTCTGTAAACTATCTCTTTTTTACAGTATATTTTACTGTTTGTGTTCAAATAAAATATATGAAATTGATTTGGACGTCTCCAGCATCCTTCATCAAACGAATGCGCGAGTTCGCTTTGGGAAGTCAACAATTTCGTGACCCCGAATTTGATGAAGGAAGGACTTTTATAAAAAGACAGAATTGATTTTAACTTTGAGATTAAGGTGCTTAAAACAGACAACTCAGACATAAGGACAACAAATGAGGCCTCAACTGAAGGGTAAGCAGATCCCTGATCTGATCTGCTGCATTGGGACGACGTTGAGCCATGTGTCCACATTGTCTATAAAAAGTGAAGTGACTGAGAAAAGAGATCGTTGTGTAAACCGCTTTGGGGTTGCGAGCTGATTGGGACTGTTGGAGTCTTTCTAATAGCTGGCCCCGGGAGGTAGTCACCAACGGGACTAGATAGTCCTTCTGAAGGGAACCTCCCTAGGTGAATTCCGACATACATTTTTAAGGTTAATTGGCTGCTAAATTTCCTTGTGGTAGTCTGGAGTTGCGGACCTGATCTGAGTGCTCATGTGACGAGGCACCGTAACTGGTGTTCAACAGAACCGTATGTGAGTGTAGACTGGAGGTCCGGGGCTTAAAGAGGACAACAAGGAGGGCTTAAGATCCCAGAGTTGTAAAAGATTTGAAGATTATAAGGCTATAAATGATTGAAGATTTAATGGTTTGGTAGGGTTGGAGTCCCAGGATTACGCCTTAAAAGTCCCGTAACTTGCTATTGCCAAAGGGTAGTGAAGTTTGTTGGTCATTTAAAGGATCAAAGGCGCAAACGGTAGTAAACAGTAAATCCAGGATAGTTTTACTGCAGAGTGTATTAATTTGTTTTTTACTCTGAAAGAGGGATCAGTTTGGAGCCTTAAGCTCTCGTCAGAAATTCCATATTAAAGGTATCCGAGAGTGATCTGAGAGACTGAGGGTTGGAGACCCTGGCTGGAGCCTAGAAGTCCTGAGGTTTAAAAAATCTTGGTATTGTATTATTTTTATGTGGGGAAAACAATTGGGGTGGCAGTTACAACAGTGTCTCAGAAGTGTTGCATTGAGTGTCTGAGTTGTTAACACATGTAGTGGAAGCCTAACGGTGCTAACACAAGCTACATGTCTCACTGAAAAGTGAGTGTAGCTCATTGGGTCAGTGACTCGGGTGAACTCCATACACACTGACTAGCTCAAGGCTATACACAACTTAAAAGGTCAGTTGCTCGGGTGTATGCCATACAAACTGACTGTCTGTTGGGGAGTAGAGTTAAAAACAAACAAAAAAAAAAAAGTAAAAAAAAAAAAAAAAAAAAAAAAAAGAGAGAAGAGGGGGCCAAATTAGATAAAATTTGTTTTTCAGGGGGAAGAGCAGGAGAGTCTGTAATCACGGAGAGATTGAGTGAACAGAATCCGAACAGGATGTAAGTATACCACACACATCTAGGATGAATGGTGAGTTGGATAGAGTGTGAAGAGTTTGGTGATTATTCTAGACCCATGATGTGGGCAATGGAAACAAGTGAAGGGAAACAAAAAACAAAAACAAAAACAAGTGATGAGCGGACAGGCAGGACAGGTGCAAAAGAAACTAAATAATAAAATTGATGCTTTGTGGGGAGAATGGAAATAGGAGGAGAGGTCCAGTGGAGGACAGTAGCGGTAGTTTATTGCAGTTTTTAATACAACTTGAGGCCACTGCAAAACAGGAGCTAGATAAACATAAGAAAAAAAAAAAACAAAAAACAAAAAAACAAAAGAAAGTGTATCACTTAAAAGAAGCATATCTTCAAGAATTAACCGAAGCCCAGCTTAATGAGTTATTGCTTATTTATAAAAAAATAAATAAATAAATAATCGAATCAATAACGTACACAAGAGTTAATTGAAAGGTCCAGTGCTACTTAAAGATAACATGACCAATACATATGTGAAGGTTAAAATCAACAGAAAAAAGGAAGGGGACCGTCAACTAGCACTCCACACACAGGATATGTAGCAAACACACGTACGGTGAGAGACACCATATCTATAACACCCGCAGAATCTTTGTCAACTACAAAAATCTTTGTCAACTAGAATAGGAAGAGAGGGATCTCCTCTGACTCAGACTTCGTAGGAAATTCTAGGCAATGTGTGGGGAGACATTCGAAACCTGGAAGGCCAGATACAAGCACTGCATAATTCTATTTTGCAAACCATCATGAATAAAAAGGACCATCTAATAGTAACGAGGGGTCCAATATAGATGTAATCCCAATTCAGAGTGAATCAGACTCATAAGAGGACGATAGTGATTCTCCAGACTATGAAGAAATTAAAAGAATACGTTCAGACCAAGAAATTGTCTAAAACCCCCCAGAACACACACTTATCCTCTCAGGAACAGGAGAGAGCCACTCCAAGGATATATGACCCACATGTAGATGCCACTGATGGAGGGAGGCAATGGAGGCAATGGAGGCAAAGGTTATCAACCCTTCACATTTACTTACATGAACTGTTTGCTTGACAAAATGCTGCCTCCCACCGAAGGAGAGGACCGCGGATGAATACATTTTGTCAGTTGACAATGGAGCACACATAGCAATGGGAGATTGGAGAGCACTATTAGGCAGACAAGTAGGTGAGCATGAGGTGTATTAAGTTGAAACTATATCTAAAACTGGCTGCTATAAGCAAGAAGAGCCATTTATTAGACATGCCACACAAATAGGGAATGCCATGCATCAGAAATATCCAGCCCACAGGGAGCAGTAGATTCTAGTGTTTCACATAGATGAGAAAGAAGATGTCCCCTTTTTGATTAGATGCAAATCTCGGTGGTCTGATACTACAGGCTCTTATCCTGGTTCAGATCCATTGCAGGAGTCTATGTTTAGAAAAGCTGTTATGGACGGTATGCCCAAATCAGTCAAGATGGCCATGGAAGATAATCCTGAGATACCTGGTTGTGACTGTGAGAAGTGGGAGAAGTATCTGGCTCACCACTTAAGATTTAATCGTCTTAAAGTTGCAGCAGAAAATACAGAAATTCAAGCACAACAGGCCCAGTTGTTGAAATTGCCTTTAGATTCAGTGCGTAAACAACTCAATGTTGAGAAAAAACAGACCAAACAGATTGTGCAGCAGCAAGACACGTGTAATGACTCACCAGATCTCTATCCTATTTCTAATTGGTCAACTCAACATTAATATTCTCAAATGACAGGAATGCCAAGAGGTTATGTGGGGGAATGGGGGAGGTCAGGCTGGTTCTGGGGAGGTCACAGGGGAACAAGGGGAGGCAGCTGGTCAAGGCGTTATGACCCACGGAATTATTGTTACTGCTGTGGACATCCTGGACACTGTGCTAATAGGTGCCCCAATGCACCCAGAGGTCAGCCGACAGAACTGCCATCTCATCAGGGGCAGGATACTTCACCATCGCCACTGAGATGCCATTTGCAGTTTTGGCAAGAGACTCTGCGCATGTTGTTGGATTCTCGGGACAGAATGAAGCTCTGCCTCTCATGACCTTTATGACCTTTGCTCATGTGTGTGGCCAGTCAGACTTTCTATTACCAGTTTGTGAACTCTGAGAATTGCCCCGTTAACTTAATGGGCAGGGATGTGTTGGAGAAAACTGGTGCCTCTGTGCTCTGTAGTCCAGACAGACTGACTGTGGCATTTCCTGATGGTTTTACAACAAACTATTCTATTCCATCTCTCTCCACCACCTCACACATGATGTTGGCCGCCAACAACACTCCTCCAGCTCTGCATCCCCACTCCCCTCCCGCTGACCTCTAGCATGTCACGTTGTTTTACGATAGCAATAGAAATTATGTTTAGCAGCACACCTTCTATAGTGAAGTGGAAGGCACGAGTTAGCATATTCAAGCTGACTCAATCCTGGTTGGCCCTGAGGGTATGACTTCTGCTGTACAACTGACACCTGATCAAAATATATGGTACGAGATGAGTGCTGAGGCAGTTCCTCATGTCACTCTTGTTGTGCATGCAAGATCATCAAGCTAAAGATTCGGGCTCCGTGTGGTAACATCTCATGTCAGTGTCTGATTGGTCTACACAAAGTCCTGGTGTGCAAGACACCCATCATGCACACAACATGCAGCAGGAGTAGCAAAAATGCTCCAAAAGATCGCTCACATTGTAATGGGACATGCATTGACAGTTTTAACAATACACAGCATAATGGATTATGTGAACTCAGCACTATTCACCGTGACATCTCTTAGATAGATCAGACTAGAAAGAAATCCTAGGAGCCACTCATATCACATACATACACAAAGATATCAATATGGCAGACAACATGAAAGACGGAACACCACATTGCTGCGAGGAAAAGGTAAAAAAGGATAACAGAATAAGAGTAGATTTCTCATGTACACCATGGCCAGACGCCCAAGTAGAACTGTACACAGATTCGGCCTATGTGACAGGAGAAGTGCATGTGGAGCTTGGGCATTGGCTGAGAGCAGGATTTAAAACAACTGCTGGAGCAATAATTAAACATGAAACAGAAATGCAATGAAGCAGTAATAACGTGCAAAGGGTACGACAAAGCTGACACACATATAACGAAAGGTAATGAAGCAGACGGCAGCTAAACAGACAGCAGGATATTCACCTCAATATATGATGATACAGGCAGAGAAAATAGTTCAAGACATTCTTCCAAGATGCGATGTAAATATGTTGATAGCAGAACAGAACAAATCCTCACCACATGGTATCTCAGTATGGGCAGAGAGAGGGGCTACAAAACAAGAGCAAATCTGGAGAGCTCTAGACGGTAGACCTGTCCTACCCTCTGGCATAAGCCGGACAGTGCTGGAGGAGGTACATGGTCTCACACACTGTGTAAAGAAATAAATGGAAAATCTTTCACATTGGTGGCATCCTTATCTACCAGCAATGATAGATAATATTGTGAGAGAGTGTTCAGTATGTAATGTATATAATGTAAAGAGTACTGCGAAACCCCATGAAGGGAAATTCGCTTTACTTAAATTGCCAGGTCAGAAAATAGTGATTGATTACACTGACATGGTAGACAGAGTGAGAGGTTAGAGATACTTGTTGGTCGCTGTGGATGCATACACAGGCTGGCCTGAAGCTGTACCTACTGAGAACGAAGATGCAAAGTCTGTGATAAAGTTTTTGATTAATCAGTATATATTTTATCATGGATTTCCAGTGAGAATTAGATCAGATAATGGGACACACTTCAAAAATAAAAATCGTTATACAGATGATTACAATTTGAACCGCAGTGTAACTTATCTCACACAAAAACCCCACTATGTATCTTAATAAAATATTTATATACAATTACTTACTTCACAAAATAAGAGCACCGCACTATAATCAATTTATTGTTCTGAATAAAGTTTGTGTGACCGAAGATTAATGTTATGTACAGGGTTGTGTTTTCAGAAGTAGGAGTGAAGGTTTTGAGTGCTCTCTATTTTGAAGGTTTCTTACAGATAGAAGTTAAGTGATAGGACTTTGAAAACAAAGATTTTCTTTTTTACTTTTCTTTTTCTTTTTTGATAAGGATACAACTGCTGGGATTTACATGTATTGTTGTGTATATTGTTCTACCTTTGGTGTTGGGAGGATTCTGAGAAGAGAAAAAAAAAAAAAAGGGGGTGTCTTGCGTAGTGTTTTTGTTTTTTGGTTGATCTCAGAAATGTCTGAGATCAAAAGGGGGATTGTTGGTATCTCTGACCCTATGTTATTTACATACTTTTGTACGGTTGATAATCAAATTGTTTTAACCTGAATATGAATCACATATTGTTTTAATATCTGATTTCATTCCTCTTACATGTTTTTATATGAAATATCTATATACAGTATATATAATTTTTTATTATTGAATGAAGGAGATACACTGGGGTTGTGGACTTTGTGGTTTGTGTCTGTTCTTCTTTCTCATCCACAGAAAACAGGGAACTACAACAGCCACTAGAGGCTGATCGCAGGAATGGAGCCAGATGATATGAAGAAGTGTGCAACTCAAAGAAGTCACACCCACATACCTCATTTCCTTTGTGTAACCATAACAAAAGCTGTGCGCGAGTTCACTTTGGGAAGTCAACAATTTGGTGACCCTGACTTTGATGAAGGAAGGACTTTTATAAAAAGAATTGATTTTAACTTTGAGATTAAGGTGCTTAAAACAGACAACACAGTCATAAGGACAACAAATGAGGCCTCAACTGAAGGGTAAGCAGATCCCTGTTTGACCAAATATCTGCTGCATTGGGACTTTCGAAACTAACGTTGAGCCATGTGTCCACATTGTCTATAAACAGTGAAATGACTGAGAAAAGAGATTGTTGTGAAAACCGCTTTGGGGGTGTCCTGCATCCTTCATCAAACCCAACATACAGTACATCAATGCTAAAAATAATTTAACAATAAAGCAGCAAAACTTACCAGGTTCTCCTGCTCAATGCGTTGCTGTTCCCGCTGCCTGTTCAGTGCACTGTGGGAAAAGTGACTGAGAGGTGAGTTACTGGCCATACTGGTTTTCTTCCCAGCTGCACTTCCTGGCCTGGACCCTGGGGAAAGGCGTGACAGCTCCCGAAGAAGTCGCTGGTTTTCTCGATCTATACGTCGGACCTCAGCGTTGGTGAATGAGTAGTTCTTTCTGTTTCTCCCTCCAGGACAGTGAAAAACCAGATTACCCTCAAGTTGACTCTCTGAACTGAGAGAGTCTGATTGATGAGAAGGAGGCAATCAGGTAAATAACACTCAGCTACTCAAAAAGACAGGTGAGCTCTCAGAGGAGAAAATGATTAGTTTAAAGGTTTGTGAGATTAAAGTGAGCACAGTGAGGAAGTCTACAGAAAGTTTTATTTCTAAATATATTACGTGTTTACTGCAACTGTGGTCTTGTCTTAGAAATGTTTCAACTCTGCAATTTTATTTGTGGTGCATTTCATTTTAATGTGTTGGGCATGTGCATAGCAAAATAAATAACAATAACTAACTACACTTAACCCTAACAATCAGTTACAGCTTCGCACCAGATCCCAAATGAACTGCAACCCCTTCAACAGGTCTCCTTTTGAAATGATTTCTTAAAATTTTTTATTTTTTGTTTAATATACTCAGTACTTTCACATCCAAAATGCTGGCTGGTATATTCAAAAGAAAAACAGTAATCAGTCTTGTCTGTATTTATCAGACTATGAATGTCATGGCTTCACTCACAATCATCCACATCCTCATCTGGGTGTGTATCACTAAGACCACTGGAGGGCACACTGTCTTGCTGCTGCTGTTGCTGCACCTTGTTCTGCTCCTTCTTCTGGTTATGCTTCTTGCTCTGTTCCTGCTCTTTCTGGCTTCCCTCCTCCACCTCTGTGTGGTTCAGGTCTAACGACTGCAGAGGGCTGATGTCAGGTGAGGAGAGGGGGCTAACGTCCGTTACTGTATCATCTGACTCCTCTGCATGACTGCTACGAAAAGCCTGATATCCTGTTGAGCCAACTCTAGCCCTTCTCTCTCCATGGGTTAGAGAAGTCTTCTTTTTAGGAAGGGTGGAGGATCCTGCACTGTTTCTACCAGTGCTACTGCTTGAAGTACTTTCTGAGTCTGCATCTACATGAGCTTTGACTGAAGTGGTTAGTGGACTTCGTGTGCACCGATTTCTGGTCTGTTTGCTTCTTCTTTTTAACCTCAAGTGTTTGGCACTGGACAGTAATGTTTCTTCTTCAGTCTCATTTGGGCTTTGGCTGTACACATCTTTATCACCACCTTTAGCCAACAAAGCCATAAATGGTCCACTTAACCTTTTGGAGTATAAATCGTGATCATCCTCACTGCTATCATTGACAACTGTATCTGATATAGATCGAACAGATGATAGATTTGATGCCCTGTTCCTCTTGTCTTCCTTTGATTGGTAACTGTTCTCTTTCTTTTCCACCTTGCTTGTGTTGGTCTTCACTTGCTTTAAATGTCTTTTTGTTTCATCAGTCCCTTGGGACAAATAACCAGTTGTTTTTCCAGTCTGTTTTATATGAAACCCCTTATGTGTTGGTGGACTGCCCAAGTTTTTTCCTCTTTCCCTTCTGATGCCCCCATCTTCACAGTTGCTATCAAAAAATGAATGATCCACTTCACCTTCTAGTTCACTGGGGTTGAACATGACAGCCTGCCCCCAAACAGTGAACCTGCAAGACAGTGAAAAACAGAGCACTTACTTGTTTAGATAGTTTTTCAGAACAATGTTATTGTCAATCACCCATATTTTACATTCTGCTGTGTTTTAGGTATTACATGTATTCTCCTTTTGTTACTCAACTCTAATCTGTGGCCAAACTTAAAACACATGCTTTAGTTGTCTATTCAATCACAGCGAAACTAAGTGATTTTAAGATGTACTTGTGGCCTAAGTTGTGTTCAGGTTGCACAGAATAATTTAACTGTATACTAAATCATCGTTGCTCTTTTTTAGGGGCGCATTATATTCAAAAAAGCCTCAGCTTTCAAATAACGGGTTAATATGATCCTACTAGCAAAAAGAAAAAGATAAAAAAGAAACATGATGTGGGGGCTAAAAATTATGAATGGACATTTTTTGATGTATCCGAATGTAGTTTGCCAAAAAACTTGATGGTGTACTGGATCAAATTTTTCGCTGATGATAAACACACCGGCATGATTCTTTAAGCCTCGTCTACCAAATAATAATAATAATAATAATAATATATAAAAAAACAATACTTAACGTATGGGCCTATAGCATTACAGGCAAATTTAGCATTGGGTTTGGACAGACCAATAACGGTAATGGTGGTTTACGGTAATAAAGACACTTCTTCAGCGTAGCAAATGAGAGCTGACATTTAAAAAACACCGTGTTAGAATGAGTGTCGTTGAAAAGCTATAGCGCACACTGAAAACACGCTGAGGTTAGTAGCTGGCAAGCTCAACGATTACCCCAACTACACGTTTCGGTTAGCTAACTTAAACAATACGACAACTACATCTTACCTCACAAAGGGTCCCACGACAAACAGCGTATCGCGTTAAACCTGTATGTATTTCTTTAGAGAAGATTTATCCTGCTGAGAAGACGGGAGGGCAGACAGCCGACCTGCACTGCAGGGCATGTTGTCCTGCAGTTACCTCCTACAGCTGAAACCCCGTGATCTTGACACAGCGCCTAGTAACGACGCTACGTCACTTCCTGTCAACGGTTGCCTTGCAAAGTTTTTTCCGGTTTGATCATAAAGATTATTTATCCCAGACTGGGAGATTGTAGTGTAACAGCAGCATTACACATAGGGAATAAAATATATAACATGAATGCATCTGGGTGTTCGGTCAGTAGTTTGGCAGCGGTGGAGCTGATGACTTCACAGGCGGGAGGATGTAAACAGTGATAACAATGGTGTACGTGAACTCCCTTGGTAAATAATACGGGCGCATTCCTACAGCCAGCAGTTCGATGTCTGGGTTATAGAGACGTTCCTTCATGACATTTGGAAAAGTCTCTGTCTCCCCGTACCATACTGTAACCTGGGACCTCAACGCTGCTGTCCGGGATGTGCGAGTGCAGCCATGTTGCCACTGAAGCAAAATATGCTACAGTCACGGTATTCCCTCTGGGTCTTCACAAGCGCTGCCAGTTCGTCCGTCTTGTTCCCCAAAGACCTCACGTTCCCCGTTATGATCGCTGGGACCGCCGGTTTGTGTCTTCTCCTTTTTTCCCTCCGTTAAAAAAAAAAAAAAAATAATAATATATATATATATATATAATAAAATAAAATCTACCGAGAATTTTTTTTTTAAAATCCCCGTAGTTTTGGTTTGATTTATTATTATTGTTATTTGTGCCAAAATAAAAATACACAGCCTTGATATATTAGGCCACACTAAAATACACTTTCAGTGATGGTTCCCGTTTAAACGGCTGATGAACGCCATTGAATAAAAATGTGGATATCGGTCTCCTATAATAATAATAATAAAGAGTCAACATACATGGCAATGTTATGAGTTGGTGATTATTGTTTAGTGATTCTGCTAAGCAATCTATAGGCTTTTGTATCATTTTTAATTAATCAAGATGATTAATAAGATGAAGATCAGATTACAGTGATTTACCTTTGAAGAAAAGTATAAATATAGATCTATCAATATATTAAGAGATAAACTGTGGAGGAGCCATTGTGGAGTAATTTTTTTCATGTTTTTGTTTTTCAGTGTGGATCTGTCATACCAACTGCTCCCCCTAGTGCATCTCCATCAATAAGAAAGGGGATTATCTGCAGGAGCGTCCCCTGAAATTACAATTAGTCACGGGTTTTCTCTTAATAACATAGTTAGACCTAGAAGTGACACATACTAATGAAATGCTGGTGTCCTGGGACAATAGTATTTGGGGGAATTTATAGTATAAACCTGTGTCTGGTCACTTTCCTTGAATTTACATCCCAGTGCAGGATGGGTAGAGATGGAAAACTGAATATAGATAGGGTACTTGTGTGTGTGTGACTGTCTGATACTTATATACAACCCATGGATACAAAAACCACATGGAATGGCAAAAGCATGAGACAAAGTTCTTCTTTGTTTAAAAAAACGAAGGGAAAAAAAAATCTAAATTTGCTTGTTGGCTGGTGAGATGAGAAAATCATTCATCTGAATGATTCTAGGGGCAAACATAATTCACTTGCAAAACATTAACTATACAACACAAGTATGAGTATTTCTACCAACTTTAATCTTTTCTCATACAGGCTACAGGTTTGCTAATCTACACATATCCATATATCCAATTGACAAAGGCGCTTGTCCAGCATGTGTTTAGGACCATGCTATCTGGTGTTTTACGACAGCCAATTATTTTATTGACTAAATGTCTGAAGTTTTTTAATCGTCCAAGTCCTGGATTTGTGAGGAAAGGTGAACTACACTGGACTGGGGAGGTGGAATTGGTGGAGTATCACAATATCCATAGATTTGAAAAAAATCATTAATAAAACATCAGTAATGTTACAGTGTTGTCTTCAATAAAAACCAGTTTATTATCAAACTATGCTGTAGTGAATAAAAGCAAGTACAGAAAGTAAAACCATAATTAATTTCTCCATAAAAAAAAAAAAAAAAATCAACCCAAAACACATATCATCTAGTTGTGTCTTTGTTGGCAGGACAATAATTTATTTAGGATTTAACCAAATTATGAAGGTTGGTGCCAAGAATTACAGGAAACATTACAGAATTAAAGTTAAATGGTTTTCCACAGCATTTACTTCTACCATAATATTGTCCATCTGAAATCTTATGAGAACTCAGATGATCTTTGGCTTCTGGGGAAGACAGAGATTGTAATATGCAGTTTGATCCCAAAACTCTGGTCCTTTCCAGCCACACCAACCCTGAGAAAGATGAAATATCCGCAAAGGTCAACAGTGTATATGACTAGGCAGAGAAATGCAACTAGTCAGAACGCATAAACACTCACCTTGTCTGTGATAACCTGTAAGTCCTCTGCTCCTGTGAAATGTGGATCTAGGATGAGATAGCGGATTTGCCCAGTGGTCTTGCTCCATGCCACACCCAGAATTGTGTGAGCTAAAACTCCCCCTCCTGCAAAACAGCACAGTTTAACAAACTTTTAATTCTTCCTGTGAACAAAGACTTTTATTTCTTCCCTAGCCATAGCTAAGATGGACCTTTTAAAATGCTGAACCCCTCTGTCACAGCAATGCAGTGGTACAAAATAAGGATTGTTGTTTCTCATCTAATATTTGTGAATAAAAATAAAATAAGGCATGGGTTTAGTAATGTTGTCAATGATGAAAGAATTCAGATGTAATTATAATCTTTAATGTGCAGAATGTGACCATATGTCATTCTGCTCACCAATCATGATGGGGGTCCCTTCATTAAGGAAGTGGCTGGCCAATTCTCTGCCTTTGGATGCCAACTCTGAGCCTTGACTGAAAGGTACATAGATGAGTCATCATATAAATCAATAACCTCCACAGTTATACCATCTTATGCAAGGTGCACTCAGGCATGTATTCAGACCTCACAAACATGATCTTGGAAGTCACCCCAAGTAGCTGGTTTAGAACAGCCTGAACCTCAATGGATCCAATCCATTGACGGGATTCCACAAATGACACCTGTTTGTCTCCAATATCCACTAAAGCCTGGAAAACATTTTCCCCAAACAGAAGCAGGAACTTTGGGCATTGTTGATATGAAAATAAAAAAAGAAACCTTAAGAAATACATGCTACTGTATTGGAATCACATGTACAGAAGCACTACCTGTTGGATCTCTTTGTGAGTAGGCACTGACCGCTCTACATAGCCTTGCTGTTGGAACCAAGAACAGATGGTCTGCAGGGAGCGGTAAGCACAGCCCCAGCCATTGTCATCCATACGGTCCTGCATGTAGTGGTAATAGCTGTAGATCCCCTGGACCAAGTATACCTTGGAATTATAAATAAATAATAAATTATAATATATAAATAATATCTCTCTCTCTACACACACACACATATATATATATATAAACACAAAGTTGAACATGCTTTGAAAATGTAATAGTCATACCTTTCCATCATCCAGGGTAGGATGTGTGAGGACCAGATGAGGGTTTCGGAGATAACCGTCTCTGTAGGGCTCATTGGGGAAATGGTATGCATTGGCTCTTCTAAAATAAGGCCTGTCATCTGGTAGCTCAAGCTGTTGATGCAATTCCTGCAAAATGAATAGTAGTGAATTGGATCAGTGCAAGAGGCTGAAGCAAATTAGAGGATAAAATGTGGAAATTCAATTTTCCCCTATACTCTGTTTGTTATTCAAAGGATTACAGTTAATTTTATGTTTTACTCTAATATCAGCAGATTTACATGTTGTTTGTCACTTCATTTAAGCTTTCAAAGAAGCTTTGTCTTAATTTTTTTTTTTTTTTTTTTGTTTTACCATACGCTGTGACTCAAGTTGGCTGTCAGGCACTCCTGCTGGGTAAATCACAGTCACTAGTCCTTTTGGCTCTGGGAGAAGAAAGTGGAGTGGTTCAGGCACCAGCAGTCTAGTCCCTTTCATGTGTTGCAAGGTCACTTTCTCCATTTCACACAGCTGATGAGTTAGTGCCTCCATCAAGCGTTCACAGGAGCTGCAACACCAGAATTGGAATCATTCACAGAGAGATCAAGAAGTACTATGTCTGATAGTGAGTCTTTAACGAGTTTAGAATTCAAAGAGTTTACGCAGAGTTTAGTTAAGAACCAGGCTTACTCTTTGACTGTGTCACTGCAGTTGGTAAGGACAACACAGTCCACTGGCAGAGTTGTAGACAGGAAGTGGTTGCTCTGGACTGTTCTGCTGAGGATGGGCGCTGGGAGCGGGCCTGGCTTTGTCACCTCCATCATCAAGTGAAGGTCTATGATACTCTAAATGATGTGTTTAGTGACATGAACATATACAATATGAACACGGTATGTCATTGCTACATATCCAAACCTATGTTGTTTCAATGTGGAAAACTGACAAACTGTTACAGATATTGAAAGCCTTTTGGTACACATGATAAAGAAAAGCAGAAAGTGTGTTGCAATGTTTCAGAGATATCCGACTGCCTACTGAGACAAATAGCACAATAACTGCTATTTCTGTCTTGGCACTCCCACACCCGTGTCCTTTTAAGAAACTTACCACTGCTGAACTTTTTTTGCTTTTCTTTTTTCCAGATTTCCTGCTAAAGCTCTCCTGTTCATCTGTCCTGAAGGCAAAAATATTATTTTCTCAGCTGACCAATCAACAAAAAAACAAACAACAAAAAACACATAACACTAAACCCTCAAAAACAGAGACAAGTCCACAAGTTCAACAAAATATTTAAACGACTTACTGTATCCAAGGATGTAAATCTTCACAAAGCGTGTCTGGTGTTATTTCTTCAGGTGTTGCCTTAACACTTTTGTTTGGCCATATGATAACAGGGCTGTCACAGACTGTGAGAACACATGATTCAGATTTCACCTGGGAGCGGACGGTGTCAAATGCTTCTGAGATCGCCTTGTGTGCCAGCAACACTGCCAGAGGACATAGAAACAGACAATATTAGAAATTACTATCCACATGCTTTTGTGTAATTTTGCATTAAGGCTAGGGGGTTAAAGGCTGAGATGTTTTTGTGTAGAATTTGTATGTTCTCCTTGAGTGTGGGGGCTCCCTCGGGGTACTCTGGCCTCCCCCCATAGCCAAAGACATACACATTTGGTTACTTAGTCATTCTAAATGGTTGTCTATCAGTATATGCTGGTCCAGCAATGGACTGATTAAGGATCGCCAGTCAGCCAGTCTCAGTTAAATTTGACTCTGCACAGATAAACAATAAAGATGACTGGATGGTTGATTTGAGGGTGTTGGTTTAGGTTTGGTTTCTCAGCCATTTTAAGGTAAATCTTAATACCTACATGAAACTCTGTTTTAAGAATAGCATGTGCTTCTAGCTTACAATTTCTACAATCCTGTGAAGAGCCTTCCTAGCAACACATTGCACCACATTAAAAACCATGATTTTGAAATAAGATAATACATGAGTCACATTCACAGACAGTGATCAGTCAGGGGTTTCAAGAAACAGGGTGCATTTACAAAAATACTGCATTCAATTAAAGTTTTGAAGCATTCCCTTTCAGGATACTTTATGGGTCCTCATTTCAGAGTGAAACCTACTTTTTAATCTACTACATTTATCTGACAGTTAAAGTTTCTGTCAAGAAAGCTAGCGACTCCTTATGAAGACGCAGTCCAGTTGGGATTCTAATGAAATATCAGATGATGTCTATCAATTATCTAATGGTTATATAGTGGTTACATAGTGGTTACTTTTAGGCTTTTATTTGAATCACAGTGTGATGCTAAGAGACATAAATTATAATGATAAACCATCTGATAACCTCCGAGATGTATTGATCCCTAACCCCCTGGACAAAACATGGTAACTAAGTTTAATTTTTATGACTAGCTTGTGCATTGATGCATCACAACGAACAGTGAAATCAAAGCTAGACAGAATCACATGCACACTTTACTGCTAATAATTATCATGTAGGCCTTCTGGATTAATATGTCCAGATGACTTTTATGAGCCTCTGACCTTACATGAAAGGTGTAGCTATCTTCATGCAATTAGGGGCATTTTATATTTTATCTTCCTGTTATATCAACAGAAAGAAAGCAGCCCTCTTCGCACTTTTAAAGCTGGTATATTTAATAACTATGCTGTACCGTCTGTGCTGTCCAGTAGACACGATAGCTTCAGGCGGCCTCTGACCCGGAGGAGGGTCCCGGACAGGGAGGGATTAGTGTCAACGACAACCTGAGGGAAAACAACAACAGTCTGAGGTAGACTGAGGTAACATCGTGATGAAAACTCTTTGTGTTTTGCTTCACTGCGACAGAGGAGGCGAGGGGCCGCTGTCAGCTGGCTCTGATCTAGTAATGAAACACTGAGCCTTTTATTCTATCAAAATAGCTAATATAACGTCCCACTCACCATGATCAGCTCCGGTCCGATAAGGGAAAACGCTTTCTATCAACTGGAGTCTGACATGTCTGCTTACGTGTCTCTGGACTCTACATCTGATTGGATTCGATTGGCCGCGCCCACTGATGTTGCGTTCAAGTAACATGGGATTTCGGAAATGTCCTTATCCGGGTAAACAGAAACTATTTTGATAGAGGATAGTCGTTGAGGGCCCCTCTCCGTGACAGGCTCCCGGATATTTTGCAGCACTACACAAATTATGGTCATGTTCCATTTGAGCAGTTCAATGACAGGGATATTTTGGGGGTTCTTAGATTCCTTCAACAAAAGCGGTTTCAGATGCCAGAGGAGGTAACCCATTGCTACTTTAAGACCAAGAAGAGCCAATGCCAGTATGATGTGATGAAATTGATAAAATTTGGTGCAACATTGCTTAACAAGTAACTTTAATTTTAATCCTTATTTTTGTCCCACCTTTCTTAGTAGAATTATAGTGATGATCCATCTTCTGAGCAAACCTGACCCAAATGCAACCTACTTGGCTGAATTAAGTGATTAAATATTTTCAAAAAATCTTTTGGACATTCATTGGTACACCTTCGACCTGCCAGTCTATAGATTTACAACACTGTTTTCATGTATAATAGAGAATACTGGAGCAAGCAGCAGTGCAACTAATCTCTTTTGTTCCTTATTGCTTCTCTTGGTGACATTTAGTGCAATAATTCGATTTTTAAGAGATTCAGGCCATGAAATACAAAATGCTGCGAAATGCTGGAATGTTCAATACTTAAAAGAGAGAAGGTTTGTCTTTCAAGTTTTATTAAACTAATAATAATATTAATCATGAAAAAAAAAACTGCTATTGGCATGAAAGTCAAAAATTCTCCGGTCATACCACTCATTGCTCATGTTTGTCATGTGAAATGTCCTGTAGTGATGCTGTTAATAAAGTATTAAGTGTGTTTGGCTTTAGTGAGGCATTATATATTTAATTATTCCAGCAGTGACCATGTCTTTCGTCTTATACAGCAATTCAAAACATGCATCAGCATTCTTTAATTTTTATCTTTACATTCAGCTATTTATTTTAATTGTTCAATTATTTTTTTAACAAGGCTACTCAAAGTGAGTGCAAATAATAGAAATAATAAATAAGCAAAACCTGTTTCTTGGTACAATGTCTGTTGGCTGCAGGCTAGTACATGGCAGCCATGCATGCAAAGGCAGATGTGATGAGTGGACACAGGGTGAGAGATACTGTATGTAGTTAGGGTTAGTTATGTTGTTTTTATGCATACAGAAGAGGATCCTGGCAATCCCTCTAAAAACTTTGAGCTCAATAAGCTCAGAAAAATAAAATAGTCATCAAATGCTACATCTGTAGTAAGAAGTCAAATCAGATAGAATGCTGCAGGCATTCTAAATATTAATGTGTTACAACTTTTGAACCATTCATACCCATTATAATAATCAAATACACCAAATGTCAGTGAACAAAATTGAAAATGAGGTGAGACTTAGGTCAGTGACGTTTTGCTTTAACAACATGTCTGTTTGTTTAGATTAGTGGAAAAAGCAACTGGCCAGGTTTGTCTTGTATCCTAAACATTCAAGAAAAATTGTCTTAATGTAGAAAAGTACATAGATGCACTTCACAAGTCCAGCATGGCTGTTCAGACATATAAATAATCTTTGGTTGGAATTACATCATCATATTGTACTTTAATTAGAACAACATTTGCAGAAGGTTGCTCTATTTTGAGAAACATGAATTTATCCAATGTGCCAATTATTTTAGTGGATCAGTTTTGTTATTTTGTTACTAGAATTCAGCTCTACCAAATACAATTAAATGTAGTGGAAGTATCTATTAGAAGGCTTTATGAGCCTGAATCTTGGGATCTGTCAAAAAAATATAAAAATAAAAACAACAACAAACAAACAAAAAAATAAACAAAAACAAAACAAAGAACTCTGTTCTTGTGAAACTGTGTGTATATACATTATAAGTGTCTGAGGTCATGGCTGATAGGTTCTTGTGGACTTTGTGTTCTGGTGTGATTTGTGATGAGATTAGTTATCTCAGTGTATCATAAACAATGAGTTGGGAGCTTGTGAAAAGCTTGGGACTGAATAAATATCAGGAGCTTAAACTCGCATTAGCATTGTACATTAGTCATATGGACACTGGGAAAGTGTATTTTTAGATTCATTCCACTTGGTAATATTTGTGAAAAATGTTGATTGGCAAGATGTAGAAACAGTAGTTATACAAGTTTTGTGTCTATGGTCAGGTTCAAGACCAAAGGAGGTTTTTCTTCCTTCCCTCCTGTTAAAACTAACTATGAAAAGATACCTTCTTAATAAACTTACTCAAAGTTTATCTTGAAATGACACAAGGTTTTAACCATAATCTAAAAAAATCAAGAGGAAATTGTAGCCATTTAGTACAACAATCCTTTATTTTTATTATTCCCTCACCTACAGAAGAAGAAATACATGGGGAATATACAGGTTTTATACAAAAGAGGCATTTCCTTTGTAAAACATATCTTGCCACATAATTACTCTGAATAAAATTTTATTGCATATTTTTTCATACTGTTGATGTTGGCGCCCACTAAAGCTGTGATAGTTCCATCACCAGTTTGAACTTCAGTTTGAACACTGATAAAACAAACTGCTGTTTGTCTCTATCTGTATGCCCACATGGAATAAGATCCTAGTACATTCAAATGTAGAGGTGAGGTCAGAAAAGGGATGAAATTTCCAGATGTTTTTTTTTTTTTAATTGCACTGTGCTGTGCTGTTTGTATGAAAGCTAGTTCTGATTTTAGAGTTCGTTTTTTTTTTTTTTTTCCTTTTCTTTCTTAAACTAAAAATAATCTGAAATTTTCTTGACAAACAGCAAGAACTTCAGGGTAATTAGCTGTAAAACTGGAACAGTGTGACCCATTGAAATAAAATTCACATCTTTTGCCCGTGGATATCAGATTACCTTAGTTTCACATCAATAGTGTGCCAATGAGGCTTGAGTTCTGAATCCTGGTCCTCAAAATTTCCCCCAATGCTAATGGGGTAAACTCAAAGACATATTGTGGACGGAAACAAGAGTTCAAAATTACATCTGCTTAAACCTTTGCTTTGAAAATGACATTTACTTTGATATTTTATAAAAGCATATTTGCGAGGAGCTTGTTTCTCTAATCTGCTACATTGCACCACTAGAATTATTTTCAGGTTATACAAGATTATGCTTTTTTAGATTTAGATTAGCATAATTTTTTACACTAATCTTGTAAAACAACAACAAAGAAACAGAAATTTACCATAAAGGAAAACAACGAAACTAGAAACTAGAAACAAAATGATCACAACGCAATTTCTCAGAAACTCATAATGACTGAACAGCGAAAACTGATTACAAAGACACACAAAATGACCATAAAAGTCAAAAATGCAATTCGCAGTTCTTTCATGTCTCTGTCAGGTCAGGGTCCTTAGGTTGGGAAGGTGCAAAGCCTCAGTTATGCAGTCAACATCAGTCATGTTTGCCAAATTTTTCTGCTTCCCTCAATTACTGAAATGCTCTTTGAGGACTAGGAAAGAGAGAAAGAGTGAGAGAGAGAGCTAAGCAGTGGAGTGCAGTGTGGGTCAGTGCTCTTCATTTTGTAGGACAGATGCTTGATGGCTAATTGTCTTTTCCTTCATTTCCAGTTGCACTCTAGTTTTCACAATTGAAAGAGTACAGCAATGGGACACAAAGTAAAGACAAGAATCTGCAACAGCAAGACCTTTTGGTTTGTTTTTTTATTCTCTGTCTCACCTTCACACAGTTTACAACAGTCCATGTTGTAGATAATCACTATAAAGAAGTTTGATCATTCCAGTGCATCTGGTGCTATCTTTTCTGAATCCTGGTGAGGAGCGACAATACCAGCTGTCCTTCTATGGTAGCAGATGGGTTGCTGAGACCTGAAGGTGGCCTGTAGTATCTGTGCAATTAATTTGTATTTGTTTCTTGTCAAATTTAAAAACATATGCATTTTCATTCATTAATGTAAAACTAAGTAACTTGTCATGGTTTCTGCTTGATTGTAAAGGTCATGTGGCCAAGGCCCTGACTGCCTTTTAGCTTTTTAGAGTTGCAGATTTTCTGTGTTGTAACTTTACTATTGTGATTTTTCTCTGCTTTATGATCTAGCTGTCTGTCATGGAAGAAGGATCACTTCTCCAACATCCTGAATTTTTCCTGATTTTTATTTTTATTAAAGATAAACAATATTGTATTTTGTACAGTTTGTTAACCACTAAAGCACATTTATCATTTGTATAACAATATGAATTGACAGCCGAAATAATTTTTTTGATTTACATCGAGGCCTGCTTTCATGTGAATGTGTTTGTAAAAGGAACAAGTCCCCCTTTAATTTAATTTGATATTGGATTGATTTAATATAGACTACACTAAGGCCCGCCTTCTCATTTCCCGTTGGGATAATAAAATCAAAATGGGTTAAATTATCGCATAATGCTGTTGTGATACTCAGTTTCAATCTTTACTCATCTAAATTATCATTATATTCAGATTATTTTGTTCAATTTAGAACATTTATGATGTCTCTAAAATGTCCTCTAACTGGTGGCTAAATCCAACTAATTCTTAACCTATTTTGAAAAAGATAATTTTCCATGCTTAGAAAACAAAAAAACAGATTTATTTGTATAGTGCCAAATCATAAGAAAGCCATAAAAGTCAAAATCATGTCAACCATGACATCACATCATTTCTGTGCTGTAGCTGAAATTTACCGTAAAATTCATTATTGATTATATGTGAAGAGTGAATATTGCCACAACATCTACTCGCTGAAGTGCATCATAAACAAGGTCCTCTGCTGCACCAAGTCAAGCGGCTGATCACTGGCAATGTTATATTTTTTACAGGAAGTGAAGTGAAGCATCATAAAATATTTTAACATTGTGTCTGTGAATGTTCCTGGGTTAGCTTGCTCAAGGTTTGTGAGGAGCTTGTTTCTCTAATCTGTCTTTTGGTAAGATATCAGTATCTGTAAAGAAGCAAACCAATTCAAGAAAACCCAAATTATGTTAAGCATTAGAAAACAGCCTGATGCAGTTGGATAGAATGTAGACGTATCATAAATTTCACATGAATCTGAATGAAAACGCTAGCAAGAGTTTTCGAATTGATAAAATGATAATACGAGAAAGCAAACACACTCAGCAAAGAGTTAGAAACTATTGTTGTATTGTTATCCATAATTCCATACTTTTCAATTACTTCAGCAATGTGGGACTGAAAATGGACAAAATTTGGAGTACAGATATCTTCTGTTTTTATCCTAAGCAATCTTCTTCTTGACACAACCTGCTACCTATGGTACTCAAAAAACAACTCCACTGCTAACCGTTTGGTCAGATATTTAGGTATGTGTCAGTGCTGACATCATCAAGGCATTTCAGCTGCTCTCCTCATGAAACCTTTTCACTCCTTAAACGCTGATGTTTAAAATATGTGGATTCTCCTTTAAATCCCTGTAAAGAAAATAGAAATAGCTGCTTTTTTGTTTTATGCAACAACTAATTGAATGTATTCTGGTTTTAGAAACAAGTAGCTCTTCCTGATAATTTGGGATGAGAATTCTGAACAGTTTCTTAACATTTCCTTCATCAGCTAGCACAATGTTAAAAAAATTGATTGATGAAATTAAAAAAATTGTTAATTGCAGCCCAAAAAAAGAATGACAGTCATATCAACAATGATAATGAAGGAAAAGACAGAATTTCAGATGTTTGAGAATCAAGGAAGGGAAGAGAAAAGCAGGACTGACTGAAGGAGCTGCTCCTGAATACACAGCCCCTCTCTCTGAGACATTGTAGGCTTGTTGTTTGAGCTTTTCTGCTTTCAATAAGTGAGTTAACCCTCATATTTATGATCCTAAACATCAGACAGTTTACAGAAAGGACATTTAATAATAGAAACAATATTAGTGTTTTACATGAACATCGTAGCAAAGCTAGTAACACAACATGAAAACACACTTAACAACACAATCACGCACCCTTGGAGTCCTGATGAGAATATAAAAGACACATGGTAGGACTGGATCATAAGGTAGGACCGAGTCCAGAGACTGCTCTAAAAAAAGTCCTTTGCATGCGTGGAGTCGCCTGGAAATAATTTCTCATTGCTGATAGGTTGTTCTGCTACACCAACCCCGCTTGCACATGGATTGACCCTAGCGCTCTTTTGTCTCTAGTCCTGTTTCTCATTGGCTTTGGTAAGGACAGTTGCACATGCATTTTTCAGTGAAATTTGTATGTAGTCTCTTGCTTTGCTGGTGATGCTTTTTGAATCAGCGGTTTGTGCGGAGCTAGGAGAGGTACATCCTGGATGAGACACCTCAGATGATGGAATTTCTCTTAGACACCGCAGCTACTCGACCAGGACTGTCTCTCTCCGAAATTAGATAAGAGACAAGAGCTGGAGGAGAGAGAGATCACATACAGGCGAGATGTTCTGCGCAAAGCTGAAGGAGCTGAAGATATCCGGAGACTGTCCTTTCTCCGGCAGCGCCACAAATAATGCGCTCGGAGACTTGGAGGAACGCTCGGCAGACGACACGGATTTATTGCCTTTTTCTGAAGACGTGCGCGGAAAAATAGGTGAGGATCAACCTCGGCAGAAGGCGAGCAGAACCAAAGTTAACCTACACACACTTGGGGAAAGCATCCGAAAATTAGCATGCCCTGAGGTAAGTGACAAAACAAGACGTATACACGTTCACTTGGCGTTTAATCAAGCCTCTGCAATTGAAGCGGCTTTTAAGGCAATGAGCCTCTAACTTGGTGAACACTTTGGCGCAGTTTCAGAGACTGCATGGAGCCCTCCATCGACTGATGACCCTGTCAGATCACACCAGAGACCCTGACAGGTAGCGTGTTCTTTTAATTTTATTTTATTCATTTCTTTTCAAGACATGACCAACATCTAACTACAGTCCTCCTTCCTGACTGCCACCAATTCCCACCACAGCTACTGTAAATCCCAACAGCACTGCTCTACTAAGTGAAATGATAGAGAGATGCCAGTCTCAATTGACCTTCGGTTTGCCTCCAGATTTCAAGCCAATTTCCTCCCTTTACCAGACGGATACTAATGAGAACAGTCAGGCTTGATGCAGACTCAAGCTGCTATGGATACATGAGATTAGAGAGTCAGCCATTAGACATCTGCTGAAAATACACAATACTTTTATAGTTAGTCTGATGTTGAGCCAAATGAAAATGCATCTATTTGTATTTCTATTTACAACACATATTAGTTTAGCTGGGATTACAGTTATTGGTCAGACAAAGCCAGTAATCTGTATATTTTGGTTTTGGGCCTTTGGTTAGACAAAGCAGCCATCTGAAGGTGTCAACGTGCCTGGAACCTTTATTAATTTTTTCTGACTAAACTAAAGTACACTTGATGGATTAACAGATCCTGGAAATAAAAGAAAGCAGAAGCTCTACTAATCTGTTTTCCTTTAAATGAATAGTAAAAGTATGGCCCACGGAGCTCTGGATCTTGTATCTCAACGTTTATTGTCTCTCCAGTCCAAGAATTTGCTGCACAGGCAGTCAGAGTTACAGTGATGAAGAAGAGCATTTAGTGGAAATGATGCATTTTCACTCAGCCCAAACAGGTAAAGTCAAATCTGAAACTCATTCCGCAAAGTAGTTTTTATTTTAAAATTCTAGACATTGCAAGCCTCCCATCTTCACATGTTTCTCTTCATATCATATCTGACAGCGATCCCAATGGAAGCTTTGGAAATTTCACTTGGCGAGGAGCTCTTCAACATGTGTTATGAGGAGGACAGAAACATTTTGAAGGTGGTAGGGGGAGCTCTCCATGACTTCCTCAACAGCTTCAATGTCCTGTTGAAGCAGAGCAGCATGCTGCCCAACCAGGACAGAGAGGATTATGTAAATGAACCTTCGGTTCTGTGCTTAGACAAGGATCCAGGTCTGCTTACTGTCTACTTCTTCAACCCTCGCCTGACCACTCAGCTCTTTTTCCCTGGAGTCATCAAAGCTGCTGCCCGCCTGCTGTACCACACCACCGTGGATGTGTTGATGGAACCCCTGAGTGCTAAAGACAGCATCCTTCAGTCCAGCCCACAGCCCAGTCTGCTATACACAGTTGTTGTTAAGGATGCAAAAAATCTGAGCCCCAGTCCACTGCGGGCGACCTCCGCTGGGACACTTCCTACTACTTTGTTTGCCACTGTTTTCCCTTTCCATCTGATCCTGGACCATGACTTGGTTCTGGTTCAAATAGGACATGGGCTCAGGAAGAGACTGAGCAGGAAGGATGGATTAAGGCGGCCTTCTACTTTCCAAGAACACTTCTCTATTGTCTCTCCCCAGATCAAATGTACCTTTCAAGGTATCCTGACCATGCTGAACACACAGTTTATCATTCGGATCAAGCATGTAGTCTCCTCCGCAGACAGCACAGGGAAGGTATGTTGTCATGTCTGTTACAAATAAAATGGAAAGTGATTTCAGCAATTAATGAGCTGTTCTGTTCTGTTAATATTAAATCATAAGTACGATAGCGGTAATTAATAAATAAATAAATAAATAAATAAATAAGGCTGTTTTGGCCTTATTAGTGGTGCACTTGGCCTGAGATTAAGATTATACCCCCAGTGGAGATCAGATTCAAATGTCAAAACAGTTTCATCCATCAAAGGCACAGCAATGCTTGTGCTATTTATGCAAGGGCGCACAGCTATTGGTTGCCATAACAAGGAAAAAAGTGTCAGTGAGTCAGTGGTGTAATAGCTGATGACATTTGGTCAGAGATGCTTCTACTTACTATAACACCAGTCCTGCAGTTGCAGCTCCACCTTTACCTTTATTGGTCAAGGAGTCCAGTTAAAAAAATGCAAAAAAGTTTGTGAGCAGGAAGAAAGTGTCAAACTTGTCCATCTGGGTTAGACAATGCATCACTCCATTGGCATGTCCACTATACACAAAGATGACTCAAATGACAACAGAAGTGGCACATTCAGAATTAATTATGTTGCAATCCTTAAACTACTTCTGGAGCTGTATTTCTCCTATGGCTACTGTTGTTATAGCAGTTAAAGAAACTCAACATGTACATCTATGGTCTCAGCTCTCCAACATGAAAATCAAAGGTTAAAATAATGAACTCTGCAATTAGTTTTGGATATCTTGCTCTAAATGTATTTGTTTGCAAAAAAATGGTGTCAGTGTCAGGCTACATAGTAAGAACATCATCAATAATAATGATGCCAGTGATCAAGGAATTCATAAAATCTCTGATGTCCTATTAATATTTATTTTCATAAATAATCAATCCAACAGTTTCTGAGTCTCTTTCAGTTTGAACTGCAAACCTTAATCTCATGGTGGTTCTATGGTTCTAAGGTCATTGGGAGTCACAAAATCACATAAATTCCTCCTCTGAGAGGAATCAATTTCTATACTGAATGCCATGAAAATTCATTTAATAATTATATCTAACTAACAAGCTTGAGTTTGGGCTCCAGTGAAATATAAATAAACCTTTTGGTTTTGTTTACTGTTACAGTCAGCAGACAGCTGCATACAGCTGCTGTTTCAGAAACACCATGCAAACAGCCAGTTTTCCTTTTTCTTATTCCAATGTTTACATTCCAATATGTCTTGAAGGAGGTTATGTACGCATATACAATGTTTCTTTTGAAACATGTTTGATTGTTTTCTGTTGGATTTATAGGTAATAAAGAAAAACTCAGGATTTTATTTCAAACAAGCTTTCCAATTAATGAACCTTTCTCATCATATTTATTTTCTTTCAGCTCATGGACCTTAAAGGTCAGATGATCTATGTTCCAGAATCCAGTGCTATTTTGTTCCTGGGCTCACCATGCGTGGACAAGCTTGAGGAGCTAACTGGCCGTGGACTCTACTTATCAGACATCCCCATCCACAACGCGCTGCGTGATGTCGTTCTGGTCGGTGAACAGGCCAAAGCCCAGGACGGTTTAAAGAAGCGTCTGGGGAAGGCCAAGGCAGCCTTGGAGCATGCTCACCAAGCCCTGGAGGAGGAGAAGAAGAAGACAGTGGACCTGCTCTTCTCCATTTTCCCTGGCACTGTAGCACAGCAGCTGTGGCAGGGACAAACAGTCCAGGCCAAGAAGTTTGAAAGGGTCACCATGCTCTTCTCTGACATTGTGGGCTTCACAGCTGTTTGCTCCCTCTGTACTCCAATGCAAGTGATCACCATGCTCAATGAATTGTACACCAGGTTTGACCACTACTGTGGGGAGCTTGATGTTTATAAGGTAGGTTGAAGAAATATACTCACATATGATTCTGAAGTCACTGAAGCAGATGTGAGAAGTGAAATTCTCTTTCATAACTATATCAATGCTGAGTTGAGAGATGGTTTTATTTTATTTTTTTTAGAATTTTAATGATTCACTCATATTTTCAGTTAATTTGTTTCCAAAATCTAGTTCCAGAGCATTTCAAGCATATTTGGGTGTGTAATAGTGCAAGGGAATACTACATCCTTGATATTTAACTTAACTTATCAAAATTTGGGCCTATTTACTTTTTAAAACATTTTGAAATATTTCAGAAAAATAACTGCATAAGTCCTTACCTCTTTAACATCTTAAATGTTGTAGGATATGACTAACTATCCTCTATTCCCCTGTCTACTCTGTGTACAACAACAACAAAAAAAAAAGACAATGTATTATCTCAGGTCATAGCTTGGGACTGCTAAGTTGAACAATTTTCATGAAATGCTTTCTCAGTTTTGACATTCTGAACAAAACAGTTAATAATTTTGCTTTATGAATTCCAAAGGACAGAAGGGCCCCACTGTAAGTCAGCTGCCCTGGTGTCTGCCAGACACTGTTAATCTACAGGGAGGTTGGATAATGTAATCAAAGTGTCACAGAAGTACAACACAGAGCAGCATGTTTGACAAATATCTCGTAAAATGCTAGGAAGTCAGCGGTTCCTTCAGGACTATTTCCACTCCACATCTATGAGTCTAAAAATAGTTTCACTTTGTCTCTGCCACATAGCTGCTGAGTGCTCTGCTGTCCAGATTTACACGTACAAAGACAAGGAATAAGAAGACAAAACACTTCTGGATTTTTTAATATGGCCAAGGATCAAGTACTTTTACAATTTAAGTTTTATTACTCCTTGTTCTTTGCCTTCTGCCGTATACTGCAAGATGGAGAGTAAGTCAAATAAAACAGATTTTGATGAAAACCCACTTCAAATTCGTCATTGCTGTCAAGGTCCTTTCTCTCCATGGCATGGGACATATTTAATAAAGTTAAAGGAGCCCTTGACTTTCGGTGGAAGGGGGCACAAACTGCTTTTTTTCTGTATCTTGCCAGGTTAGAACTCATTGTAATGATCCTCCACTGTGTTCAGGTGGAAACCATTGGTGATGCGTATTGTGTAGCTGGCGGCTTACACAAGGAGAGCGAGAGTCACGCTGTCCAAGTTGCACTCATGGCCTTAAAGATGATGGAGCTTTCAAACGAAGTCATGACACCAACTGGTGATCCAATCCAGGTGAGTACTACAAGTACTGCATATTGTAATACTCCTCATTCACGATAATTACCCAACTTCAACAACCCAAAAAAATGTTCTCCATTAGAAAGCAAAGCATTTTATTTATCACAAGTTATAAGACGTCCCCAGATCTTTGCCTATACAGTGGTTTTGATGGATGAATTTTACAGTTCTTGAAATGATCTTCTTTTAGAGAATTAATAGTTAATATTCATGGACATTGTGATTAAGAGATTTTTTGCCAGCAAATTTAGAGCTGCACTTCTGTCATTTCATCAGAGCCAATGTGAGTAAAACATAATGAAAATTTTACATAAAACAAACATTTCCTTACTTTCAAAACATTTGCAGAGTTGAGTTTTTAAGCCGTTTACATATATTTCAGTTAGCTATTCTTTTTCAATACTTTTTTTGTTCTGACATTATTACCAGCTAACCCAACTGTTGATGACTATAGTAGCGTGAAATTCAAGACAGGAATGTGCCCTGGATCACTGACAACTTGTGTATATTTCTGTGTATCTCCACACACGGCAGATAGAAACAAAAGAAGAAGAAGAGAAAAAGTTTATTTGACTACATGTTCCCTTAAACAGGAGTGAATTATGTATGTGTGTTTTGGGGACTGTTTTCAAATGCTGATTTGGTGTGCTGTTGCATATTTGTAGTAGCAGGACAGTGTTTGATATTGCTTCTTTGTTTGTTGCTTGTTGCTTGAAGATTTATTGAATTTTGACCTTTTGTGGAATAAAAAATTTTAAAATGCTTTAAAAATAAAAAGACAGATTTAATTACGTCAACAGTTGGATTACTCAGGTATAGCAATACCGACTGTGTGCTCATACACTCCGACTTTGGTTAAATTATGGAATGTGCTGTATTTTTTTTTTCCAGATGCGTATTGGCCTCCACTCTGGCTCAGTTCTGGCTGGTGTAGTTGGGGTGAAGATGCCACGCTACTGTCTGTTTGGGAACAATGTCACACTGGCCAACAAGTTTGAATCCTGCAGCCAACCTAGAAAAATCAATATCAGCCCGACAACCCATAGGTGATGTAACTCTGCAAATGCAACGAATGAGTAATTGTGTTTTTACCATTACCACAATGAGACCTATACCATATATATATCATTATATCATATTCTCTGACTCAAAATTCAAAGTGGCTGTTATACAGGAAAAAAAAAACAACTAACTAAAACAAAGCACTCTAGTCAGGAAACTGAAAGATCACTGTTTTTTCTCTTGTGTCAAATAATTTGCCACTTTGTTTTTACATTCATGTCTTATTTGTGCACTCTTTGTCCCAGATTGCTGAAGGATCGACCAGAGTTTGTCTTTGTTCCCAGGAGCAGAGAAGAGCTTCCGGCCAATTTCCCAGAAGACATTCCTGGTGTTTGTTACTTTTTGAAGGCCTCCTTCACAACTGACTGTGAAAATAAGTCAAGCTGCTGCCCAGTCCAGAAACGTTAGCTATAAAGAAACAGAAATGTATTTAGCAAATATAGCGCAAACACCTTGTATGGTTTATTTTGAGTTATTCAGTTATAGATGATATTGTCTACCAGTCTTTCTATCAACTGTCAGGGTTAGGGTTAGATGTCAAAGATGTCAGTAATGTTGTTAAACATGAGCCTCATCTCTGTACAATTATCCGTTTTACAGTTACAGTTTTTACAGTTGTAGTGACAAAAAAAACAAAACTTGCACACATTTTCTGAGAATTCTGAGAATGAGTAATCCCTTCAAATTTTTGTCAAGATCCCCAGAATGCCAATGAAAGATTTTGAGACAGTAGGTTACTTAAGCGATACAAAAGGGCATAAAATATATTAAAACAAGTTATCTGTTAGTTGATTGTTATTTGATTTGCAGATATGGAGCAAAATTTAATATCATGTTTCATCATGTGGCTATGATACAGAAATACATTCTTGATGTTGATTCTCAATGTGATGTTGTTAGCTAGAGTGGTTACTCTTGTCAAGGTTGTTGACTGTAAATATCTATTCATCCATTCACACTTGCTGAAATCATGTACCTGCTAAAGCATGTTGCTTGTCAGGATGGTAGAAGAAATCAGAATTAAAAAAACATTCATGACAAAGAATGAGGAAAAGTTGAAGGAAATATTAAAACACTGAATTGAGTAATGACCAACAAGTTCAGGCGTGTTATCAGAGCTATACAGGCAAAATCACAATGTTATTTTCTAACATTTTTGTTATTTACATCAGTCTTTTTTTTTTTTGCTTTAGTTTCTTTAATATGAATTTATGTCAGTAATCTCTTCCAAGGGTATGTGTAGTAGTATTCTAACTCAGTATATATTAGTAAGAATATGTAACTTAAACTTACATATTCATTCAAGATTCATTTTTCTTCCAATTAGTAATGTCTTTTTACTTTTTTCTTCACTGTACACATATTTATACTGTATTAATTACATGATTATCATAGCACTACTCCCTCATACAGAGGGACATAAGACACAAGAATACAATGTATGTCTATTACCACTCAAAGTGATGTGTTTTAATCAATATTGCAATCAAAGTGCAATGAATATTGACATTCACAGACTTAAGTGCCTTTACAGTACAAAGCAGGATATTCTACAATACGTAAGAGTTATAATGTTTGATGAGGTCATGGATACACACCATCAGACCATGACAAACTCAGTATACATATGTGATATAGTTATTTACAAATGCACTTGTTTACTGTTTCTATGTATTAATCCACTACATGCAAGTATGTGAAAGCGATTACTGGTTTTCCGGGAAAAAACAAAACACACGTTAAATTAAATTAATGGGTCAAACTATATATACACATAATTATATATGTAATGTATTTTGATCAACATTGTAATAAAAGTGCAATGAAGTGCAATATATACATATACACACACACACATATATATATATATATATATATATATATATATAATATAAAATGTCCCCTGGTAGTATACGCTAATGAAATATGATATAAAATTATATATATATGAAAGCAAATACTTTGTTGAATAAATATGTATGTATGTTAATAAAATAAAACATACTGTTGAATACCAGCTGTTTGTGCCTGCTGAGATTCCAGCTCCTCCAGCCTCAGTTGGACGACGGCAACTCATTGGCCGGAAATGCCTTACGTACGAATGGATCTCGTTTGCTATTCGCCAGACTCTCTGTCAATCACTTGCGGAAGGCGGGGGGGGGGGGCGGAGGGAATGGACGCGGAGACTGTGAGCATCTATACCAAACCATGAAGGCTGTGTCACATTCAACGGCTTTCGCTCAAAAATAAGCTAAAGTGAGAAGAAGCTGTCGTCATGGTATGTAATATCCGACTTTGTGTTGTGTTCAAGTGCAGCTAAGGTCCGCTGTTATTGGCCCAACGCGACGCATTTGTCATTTCCTGTTAGTGGATACTATGTGGCAGTCACACTGTAAAATGTGTATATTGTACAGCTGATGTTTAATAACAGTTGAATTCAATCTGCTGCATGGCGATTTATTTGAAGCCTAGGATACAGCTCATATACGTGATTTGACTTGAGGTTTAAAAGCCAGAATTCATATTATCTTCTACTCTAACTGTTCGCATGCAAATAATATTGGCATTGCTCGTGTTTTTTCCCCCACAGTATGGTTTTGTGAATCACGCCTTGGAGCTGCTCGTTTTAAGGAACTATGGGCCGGAAGTGTGGGAAGACATCAAGTGAGTTTGTGGGATCGTGTGTTTACTATTGGCTTTTTGTTAGTTGGTTTCATAGGTTACACAGCGGCCAACCAAAGCACGAGGACACACAGCAGGCCTGATGCGCAGCTGCCTCACCATCAGCTCACACTTAACTCTGTGGTGCCAGCAGACATCTGCACACTGTTCAGTGGTAAACTTTCAGTCTCTGCAGTCTCATACCTAAACTCAGACAGAAGCTGGCAAAATAAAAGTATCATAGTCAAAATAGCCACTACTCTTCTAGCCTTTTGTAGTATTGTAGTATTTACTTCCTTCACTGAACTTAAAACCGTTTTGTAAGTGCTCCTGTTTTCAGAGCAATGATAATCATGCTTAAAAATCCTCAGTACTTGTGTGTGTGTATTGTATTATACATGTTGATTTCTTATGAATATATAACTAACATTTTATTGCTGTTGCTGATTGAGGTGGAACTCATTTCTAGTTTTTGTAAAGCAGATGATTGTTTTCTTTATGTTGTCGGAAATTTATAGTAGACTGAAAAAGTACAATACTTCATTAATGGAATTGAGTAAATCAAAAATGTTAAATAGCACAAACTAAAAGTAGTTAAATAAAGCACCTAAAAGTGGCATTCTTAAAGCCACATACGTACGTCCTTGTTTAGTGATTTCTTTTACTGCTTATTGTTTAGTGGCTTAGTTTTACACTTGAATTTAAGCAAAATCTGTCACTTCAATACATGAATGCATTATTTAATTTAGTAAAGCACATTAACAATTCAAATCTCATCATTGTTTTTATTTAAAAGTGCACTACTACTGAGGTTGAATGTGCCACAATCCAGTCCCAAAAAAATTAAATCTCTTCTTGGAGACAATCCCACTTACAATGTATTTATTTAGAGCAATGACTTTTCATCATGTCAAATTTTTTGGTTCAATCCAATAAGTTTTTCTTCTGTAGACTCAACTGCCCTCAACTTGACCTTGCCTAAAATAATAATAATAAAAAAAAGTCAATGGCCTTGTGTACATGTTCTCAATGTTGCCATTTCCTAGCCTCCCCAAGAAGAATGTTGTGCAGCATCTCCTAATGTGACTTAATTTTATTTAATGTACAATTTATCAAGTTTGGGTCTGTTTTTCAGACTCGATGAGATGTGTGATCTTAATTTTCTTTCAAGGCATGTTTTCTCAGCTGTTACAGGTTATAGTAAAACTGTGCTCACTGGTCAGGCCTGTAAATCATTTTTGTTTTCTCAGTTCAACCGTAGCAATCAATTCCTCATTAAGCGTTTGACATGGTTTTTTTTAATGCACTGTCAAAGCTATAAATAGCAAATTGCATTCTGTCTGCTTGATCCAAATCTGACCATCTGAACTCTCTGACTAGACTACTTTCACTGTATATATCTGGAACCACAAAACAAAACACCAACAAATAAGCAATATGGATCCTTTTAAAAAGAACTCAAAGGATATTATTGAACTGCTACTATGAACAGAAAACCCTCTGTGAATTAAGCAGCAATAGAAAAGAGATTTCAAAAAGGCAAAGCCATCGGTTGTCTTAAAATGGTTTTCAATGATTTCTAACTTTTGTTGTTACTCATGAGTAACAGACTCTTGTTGCTTGCAGGAGGGAGGCTCAGCTTGATATTGAGGGTCAGTTCCTTGTCCGAATCATATATGATGATGCCAAAACATATGACCTAGTTGCAGCTGCAAGTAAAGTTCTCAGTAAGTGACAGCATCACTGTAAATGAAAACAAAAAATCTAATGATAAATGGTGCTACATGATGTAATTGCAACCCATATCACAGGCTAAGCTTTAAATAAACACTATCCTGTATTTCAGAGATCAATGCCGGAGACATCTTGCAGATGTTTGGAAAGATGTTTTTCGAATTTTGCCAGGAATCGGGCTATGACACCATCTTGCGAGTGCTGGGTTCAAACGTTCGTGAATTCCTGCAGGTAGGCTCTTCTCTTTGCCTGTTGGTCATCTGGGTGCTATCCTGCTATAATCGTTTGTAAATTGTAGTATTTCTGAAGACTCAACTGGTTTACTATGACTAAGGTAATAAGTTATGTAGCAGATATATGTTTTTTATTCTGTACCTTATTCCTCCTTGCTAAAATCTGGCACCTTAAATACCCAAATGTGAATGAACCTATGACAGTTCGACTGTAATCTGAGTGTGTTATGCCAATATAGCAATGAATTGTACGGGAAGGTGAAAAGGTCTCACCTCTCTCTGTTTCTATTTTATACTTTTATTTTGTAATCTACTTCTTACAAGTCCCCTGTCACTATGCCAAAAGCATGTATGTATGTATTATTGCATTAATCTTCTAACCCTTTATAGGTTGGGTTTGCGCTGTGATTGAATGCCTTATAGTTTATCTTTAATCAAAACTTTCAGAATTTGGATGCACTACATGACCACCTGGGTACTATTTATCCCGGGATGAGGGCTCCCTCATTTCGCTGCACCGATGCAGAGAAGGGAAACAATCTGATTCTTCACTATTACTCAGAGCGAGAAGGCCTGCAAGACATTGTGATCGGCATCATTAAAACTGTCGCTCAGCAAATCCACGGAACAGAGATAGAGATGAAGGTCTGGTTTTGTTCCCTTTTTGTGCACACCGTACTCACAACTCTCTTAGAGGTCTCTGCTTTCAGTAATGAATGACAATGACTTCAAATTTTGCCCTAGTTTTCTCTATTTTGTGGTACAACATTCACTGAAGCCTCTTAATCCCTATATTGCATCTCTGAATATAATTTAAAAAGTTATAAAGGGGAGATCAAAAAATTCCAAAATATATAATTTTTAACTGTGTCCTATCATGACAACTGCGGTTCAGCAGTGAGGTTTTGGCTAATGTCTGTGAGTCAGAGGGATATTTTTAGATCTAAACTATAGAGTGTCTAGCTTGTAGGTGTCAGGAGTCTTTGGCGAGTTTTTTCTTCACTTATTTTATCTGGACTTTGACGTTGAATTTAAATTGGCTCAACTCCACATTTTTATAGATAAGTAATGTTGGAGACAGAGTTGTGATTTGTTACCTTGTTGGATTTACTCTACCAGACCTATTTAATATTCAGCAAACAAATTACAATCTGTAACCTACACCAGTGAGTGCAGTATGTTATTCTCCTCAGACATCTACTTTCACTGGAGTTTCCTCTTTGTTTCATAAGCGAATGACATTTTCTCTCAAGTCTCTCAAACCAAATCATATTGTACAGACAGGATAATATATTGCAGCAATTGTGTGTGTAATGAAAGAACAGAAAATGACAGACTCTCGAATAGTGACACCCAATTTCTGGAAATATTAGCAACTGTTGCTATGGCAACAGGGTGCAGAGACAGCAGCTTAACGTCAGCAGGCCTTATTCCAATAAATCCACAGAATAATGACATTTTATACCCCCCTATATTTAGAATAACTACAGATTGACAGTAATAATAATTAGGCAATATAAATAAAAAACAAACAACAAATACTGCAACGGTAAAATATTCACTTAAAAACTTTGTATTGCTATAAACCTACGACATAACATAATTTAACCTTAAAATTGTTTTGACATTGAAATTGTATAATCAATCAAATAATAACTTTCATCTAAAACAGATGATCCAACCAAAAAGTGAGGAGTGTGACCACATCAAGTTCCTCATTGAGGAGAAGGACTCAGAGGAGGAGGCTTTCTACGAGGATCTTGACGGATTTGAGGAGAACGGAACACAGGAGACACGGATCAGTCCGTACACCTTTTGCAAAGCCTTCCCATTCCACCTCATGTTTGACAAGGACCTGACGCTGACACAGTGTGGGAACGCTATTTATCGAGTCCTGCCACAGGTGTACATCCACATCTAATTACACCTCCAGCTTGTTTCATATGCGGCAAAATTTTGTCTGTAAATATAGTTCTTGATTATGCTTTTGTAATAAATTGAGTAGTGAGTAGTATACTGCATGCTGCTTTGACAAGAATACCAGTAACAAATTGTCCAGTTAACTAATTTCTGATATCTTTTTACTGAAATGTGCATATTTGTATTCCTTTTCACAGCTTCAACCTGGTACCTGTATCCTCCCCTCAGTATTTTCTTTGGTCCGTCCTCACATCGACTTCAGTTTTCATGGCATCCTTTCCCATATCAACACTGTTTTCGTTCTGCGAAGTAAGGTACATTTGCAATATAGTGTAGGTGGCTGCCCTACTTTTGTGACGGTCTAAGGGGTCAAAATATGGTTTGATTGTACATTTGTTTATGGTCTTATGTATTCATTTTGATGAGTTGAACTAATGCTCTCTGTGGCTAAATGAAGCATTTTAAAGGAAAGAAAATACACAGATTGAAAAATAAAGAGCAAATTGAACTGGTGCCCATTTTTGACACTGATTTAGAGAAGAACACACAATGAAATATTCATAAGTGTGATGTAATCCTGACAGGAGGGCCTTCTGAATGTGGAGCCTGTAGAGAGTGAGGACGAGCTGACGGGGGTGGAGATCAGCTGTCTGAGATTGAAAGGACAGATGATTTACTTGCCAGAGGCAGAGAACATCCTTTTTCTTTGCTCACCCAGGTAAACCCACAGTGTGGTCTGTCCTGACAGAAGCACACATCAAAACCCCATTAATTCAAAGATACAAATCCTTAACTTCAGATTTAACTTAATTGAATGCCATTGTACTTCTGCTTATACTGAAGAAAGTACATGGATCATAATATATCTACTGGCCATGATATACCCAAACCACAATTTGAAGTAAAATTGAGCTGTGTGTTATTTGTGTTTTTGTTTGCTGATAATATGTGTGAAAAATATCTCCACTCTGTTTTTGCTTATCTCATTACTTTTTATTTCTAACTCTGGGATGATCAGCTACTTGATGATGTTGCTACTTAAGACCTAAATCTTCTTGTCAGTCAGTCTGTCATAAGATACCAAATATGTTTTCTTTTTAGAGATGATGATTCCCAAGGATACACTGAAATAATGAACTACAGAGTGGTATTAAGATGGGTTAAAAAGGTTACATATACATTTTTTAGTGCAAGAACAATTTCAGTTCTGTGCTCTTTCAACCCAGTTGTTCTCTTCTATTCTTTTTAAAACCTCAAAGCTTAATGATCTCCTTCACACACACCCCAAGGTACTGTGTGTGTGGTCAAATATTGATCACAGGATCGATCAATGTAATCTGTATAAGAAAACGTGGAAGCATATGTCACAAGTAGAGCATAGCATACTGGAGAGGAGTTGTGTAATGCTGAATGTTATCAAAACAGGAAGGAATTCTTATGATTAATATTTCTGTATTTATGGCAGCTTTATTTCAGCCTGACTCAAAGTAAACTCATGCTCATGTTTGAAATATTGAAGGAATATATCACTCAGTGAAACAGAATTATATACATTTTTTTCACAAGACATAGTGGTAATTCTTATGTCAAGGCAATTACACATGTTCTTCTGCTGTAACCTCTATTAGCTTCTGTGGCCTTAATATAAACAATCAGACATTTCCAGTGACATACTGGACACAGGAGAACAGGTTCAAGAGATCTTGTCCTCACAGATTGAAAATACTTTGCTGAGGACAAGATCAGAGTTTTCACAAAACGTTGCTCCCTGACAGAAAATAATAGGAGATGACACAGAGGAGCATGCTCTATTACCTGACCATACCATACTAGAGGGCTCGTACAATGTGGTGTGTCTGACCTTATGCTACAAAAAGAACATTTATCTGGAGATACTCAGCTCAGCCCTGGTAACTTATATATTACACTCTCTTAAATTTGCTCTTTATTCTTTATATGAGCAAGAACAAGACATAAGTTTGCAGTGTTCCTACACAATTCAGGCACCGCATCGTACCAGCAATAATGAAGCATTACTTCACTGTTTCCCTTTTCTTTGTTTACTTATTTTCGATTTTTATGGTTAGTGTCATGAACCTGGATGATCTTACACGAAGGGGACTGTACCTGAGTGACATCCCGTTACATGATGCCACACGTGACCTGGTGCTCCTGGGTGAGCAGTTTCGTGAGGAGTACAAACTTACCCAAGAGCTTGAGATCTTGACAGATCGTCTGCAGCACACACTCCGGGCCTTGGAGGATGAGAAGAAAAAGACAGATAGGTTTGACTGGATAGATGTTCTTCCTTTTTTAGCTTTATATCTTGGCCCACAGACACGGTGTAGCTCAAGCGTTTAAATGCTTGTAAACGGCATCATACACACACATCATGTAAATCGCTCAAGAAATTAAAATCAAATCTACCATCTATTTCTTTGGCCCAACTGCCCTAAATTGTAAAATAGAAAGACACTACACAGAGTGCAACACCTCTTTGTCACATATGTATATACATTCAACATTATTTCCTAGGAATTTTTCAAAAATATCTGTGTGTTCCAAAGTGATCAATCTTAGTTTTAATCATAATTTGCCCTTTCTGCCAGCTGTCCTGCAATATTTTACATGTCAGCCTGAGAAGTCCTTTAAAAGTTTACGTAACTGTGAAAAAGTTTAAGCAAAGAACAATTTTTACTTTCTCAGAAAGTTTAATTTCTCAATATTTTACAAACTAAAAGACACTTATAACCCTAGGCAAAAACTAGGAAAATTGTTTAATTATGTGTAACAATTTTCCACAACCCTGTAATTATTGTAATTATCATTAGGCTATGAGTCAACCTCAATCTCAATATAACACATGCATGATAACACTGGTGTTGTCTTCCTTCTTCGGAAAAATAAAAGGTAAATACTGATGAGTTGTTAAGCGTTCCATTTTATGGACAGAGAAGTTACACAGAAGAGAGACAAGTCAATCAAAGTCCGTTGAGGATCTGTTTAGGCTACATCACAGTAGACCCACCTAAGGTCAAAATTATTACTGAAACTGATATTTACTTCTATACCTCAGTCCCTGAAGACCCTCTTCTAGCTTTGACTCTGGATTTCAGAAAAGGTTCTGTCATAGTAATTTGGCATAGCAGTGGATGACAGCTGGAGAGGAGCAAAGAGGTGGAGCAGCCCTTTATTAAGACCAAGGCTGTAGCAGCCCTATCTTCTCTTAGGAAAAGACTTTCACTCGCTGTTGGACTCCTATTATTATGATTCTCACCGTTCCCTGCTCTCAGCGTGCCTTGGGCTCTGGCCCATTGATTAGAATTCATGGCTCCTCTCTAAATATTTAAGAGAGCTGTTGCTACACTGTTGATGCATTTTCAGAGGATTACAACACGATCAGGAAAACAGCTGCTTTTTAATTTACATGAGAAAACACTCCTAACAACCTTGAATGTCGATAATTAAATATGCTACAGATAATTATGTATAGTCTCATCTTCTGTGTAAGATTTCTCTGTATCCATTTATTAGTATCTGTATGTGTCATGTCTCCTCAAATTATGAGGCATCATGGAAGTTATTTTGCTTTTAACAGGCTGCCATGATCTAACCAGTTACCATAGAAACACCACCCTCATTTGAGAGCAGTTTGCATAGCAAAATGACCAAAAGGTGTTGGGTGAGCAAATAAAATGCTGATCCAAACAATGGACCTCAGTCTGACAGCCCCAGCCCATTACTCTGCTGCTTGAGCACACCATAACTATGCTTTTTGCTCAAAATGTTTATTTCTTTTCTTCCTTTTAGATTACTCTACTCTGTTCTGCCGCCATCTGTTGCCAACGAACTGCGACACAAACGGCCAGTCCCAGCAAAACGCTACGACAACGTGACCATCCTCTTTAGTGGCATTGTAGGATTCAATGCCTTCTGCAGCAAGCACGCCTCAGCTGAGGGAGCCATCAAGATAGTCAACCTGCTCAATGATGTTTACACACGTTTTGACATCTTGACAGACTCTCGCAAGAACCCTTACGTATACAAGGTTGGAAGCAAGAATTTTGCCATGACAGTATATCACGTGTGTTTGTAAATTTCTTTCAGGAAGGATTAGATTCATGCAGTAAAGTGATACCGAAACACAATGTGTGAACGCCTACAAATGTAGTGTCTGAAATTGCAAATTTAAATGCCGTTATCTACCATGATTGTGGCTGGTTCTGTAGTCTAAATGCAGTAACGCCACCTGATTCTAAAATGAATAATGTTATGCAATTGTGCAAACACGCCACTAAAGGTGTATTTATATCAACCAACTTGAGTTTTTCCACCATAAGAGTAGTACCAACTTTTACAGAGGCAGTGGACCATTTCATAGGCTTTGTGTAGCAGATTTACACTCTAGGCTCTCAGACAAGAATGTACTTTCAGAAGTAAAACAGACCTTGGCACTTCCAACAGATAGGCTTCAGGCACTGGGTCACCAAAAGAAGTAATATTTACTCTATAAGCTGAATGGCCTGGTGGTCCGGGGGTTTTAAGCACAGCTCACACAGGCCCTGAACAGTAATGGTGCCAGAAATTCTTAATTGGGGGAGCTGGGGGGGGGGCTGGATTTTTCCTTGGGGGGGGCTTACGAATTTTAACTGTCTTCCGGTCACACATAGACACATGCACGCTAGCTCTCTAGTATGCGCACATGATCAATCATACGCGCACACAGCCCCTCTGCGCTCTTGCGGGAATTTCTTAAAGCCGATATAAGTGTTTTAGTGTTTATCTCAGGGTGTTTCGATTTATTTCTAGCCTCACATGTGCGATCAAGAACTCTTTTTGCAGCACAGTGGGAACAGATGACTTTACATGAAATGAAAATAGATCAGAATATGGCATCATTCATGTGAAGGATGGCTAAATGTTCCTTTTCATACAGGTGGAAACAGTGGGCGATAAGTACATGACTGTGAGTGGCCTGCCCGAGCCCTGCACGCACCACGCCAAATCTATCTGCCACCTCGCTCTTGATATGATGGAGATTGCTGAACAAGTCAAAGTGGATGATGAACCAGTACAGGTATGATTTCCATCTCAGATTTTAGATGAGGTTTCTTGTGTATATATAGTTTATTAAATATGGTTAAAATTGTTAAAATTTTCAGATATGAACTATATTTTCTATTTATATTCAGCTATACCCATAAACTGTAAGCCCTTTTTGCACTGCACACTTAAAAAACTTAAGTGTGGCAAGAAATGAGAAACAGTCACTTTGCTCTTTTTAAAATGAATTCAGTGACTGAAGCATGTTCGTTTTGGTTTTTAAAACGGTGTCAATGTTACTGCAGCACTTTCAGTTTGAATTGGTGGAGGAAGGGAACACACAGGCATCCTGTGCATTACCTCATCTTGGTAATGCTTATTATAGAGGCACTACTGTCTGTGCTCCACAGTAGACTCAGCAGTGACAAGATCTGTAGTGCTTTGATTATATGGCAAAATGAAAATATAAAAAATTCTGTAAAACTATAAAATTTGGTAAATATAAATAAATATATATATATATAGCACATATATAAATATATATATGTTTTTTATTAATAATGTTTAAGCATCAACATAAACTTTGCAAACTCTTCATACTATAATAATGATTCACATAATTTTTAACTCAAAAGCTTCACAAGTTTTATTTGGCAGACTTTTTGTCGTTTATATCCCTGTTGGACATTTTTCCGTTTTTGTTGATTCATTTTGGCTCAAATTTTTATCACATATTTTATTATTTTGCCATTTGCTGCTTTTTACACAATGCATTTTTTATTTTGACAAACAATCGCAACCAACTCTTTTGCTGATTAATATCTGTACATCTGGACATCTTTCCACAAGTAGTACGCAATGTAAAGTTGGAGAAAAACATCAGACTTTTGTTTAACTGACTGCAGGAGATTGTTATTGTATCAGTGACCATTTAGAGCTAACTTTGGAAAATCCTGTCTGCTTAACAAAAGGCTGTTTATTTTGGGACATGGCACTGACTGAGAAGGAGTCCGGTTTAGTAGCTGAAACAGGCTCTAATCATCTCACGATCCTGCGGCTAAAAATAGATACTCATTTATCCCAGACACGTGTTCATGTTCAGAAGAAAATAAGCATTGAAGTGCCTACAAGTTCAAGTGTAAATATTAGTCTCTGAATTGCCTGCAGCTGCTTTTGGATTTGATAGTCTATTGCAAGACAAAAACCCAAAAAATTTCTAATTTTGTGCACAGATTGATTTCTGTTGAGTTAACCTTACATCCACCCACCAAATGTCACAACATTTCGGTCGATAGCTTTAAAATTGTGTGCCAACACACCAAGAGTTGCACTCATTTGGGATGCTGCTTGCATTTTTTTTTTTTTCGCTCTCTGTGGATCACACAACACTTACTTAGTCCTTGTTTAAAGAGTCACAGAGGTTTCTTAAAATGTCAGGATAATTTTTCTCGAACTTAACTGTGCTTTTGTTGGTGTAGTTTCAAAGTAGATGAATCCGGTTTCATGTTCCTCTTTAAATACTGAACTTAAAACACATATCTTTTGATATAAACAACATGGATATCTTATTAATAGTTAAGGTTCATTTTGCCAGTGTTCCAAGTAAAAATAAATTAGCAGAAATATCTTGGCCTACCTGGCAAATTTATGGTCTTGGAGAAAATTGTAACCAACATAGAGAACAATAATAATGGATCATATGAAGAGCTTTCCATTTTTATTTTCCATTTCTTAACAGATTACTCTTGGGATCCACACAGGAGAAGTGGTTACTGGGGTTATTGGCCAGAGAATGCCAAGATATTGCCTTTTTGGGAATACAGTCAACCTCACAAGTCGTACAGAAACTACTGGGGAGAGGGGTAAAATAAATGTCTCCGAATATACTTATCGGTAAGGTTAAATATCTCCTCATTTGATACCAACTTTTTTTTTTTTTAATTCATGTGAAGTCATGTTAAAAATTATATGGGACTGAAGGAGCAAATTAGTTTAACAGTATGAAAACAGATTGGCGATGTGTGTAGGGAAGTGTCAGTTTTAGATAAGAAGATGTAGGAATTTATTTACCATAGAATGCAAGGTTTACACATGGACTATTTCATGCTTTGTTTACAGAGAAAAATTACATTTACAATGAGTGAGGTACAAATGAGCCAGGACAGTACAGTGATTTGTTATGGTGTTGACATTTAATTCCAGGTGTCTGCAGTCTGCTGAGAATGCTGACCCTCAGTTTCAGTTGGAGTATCGGGGCCCTGTCACCATGAAAGGAAAGAAGGAGCCGATGAAAGTGTGGTTTCTGTTCAGGAGGCTCACTGACACAGAGCCCATTTCAGTTAAAATGTAACTATTGAACACGAAAATGCCACACATATCATCTAATGTTGGATCAACTGTACCAAGAGTGGTCATTAATCCATAAACCTGCAGACTAACCAGTTTTATTGAAAATTAACCAATTTTGTTTTTATTCCTAATTAATTTTTGCTTGACCATGATCTGTGATGACATACAGTCATGACAAGTATACATTTTTAGACACATTATAAGGTTTAGTGATACAGTATATGGTACAGTACATTTTGATAGTTAGCTTCAGTATACTCACATTGTTTTCCTATAACATATTTGATTTTAATATAATTCTTAAATGTTCAAGTTACTTTTGTTGTATTCTCCATTTATTCTGAAATCTGCCAAAAGTATCAGCAAGCTTTACTCTGCCAAAAAAGAAACGAAAAACATGATTTACTTAAGCTGCATAAAATAAGTATGTTTTTGTACCCTTTGCATGATAATTCTAAATCTTGATTTTGGTAAAGGATTTGACTTGTGAGTATGATACAGGTGAATTCACAACTGCTTAAAAGTTAAATGAAAAATATAGCTCAGCCGTTACATTTGTGTTTCTATATGAGGGACCCATTTTGTTCAAAGTATGTGAGATGTAGAAGAATTTACACTGAACATATTACACTGGCATCCAGAACATTGAAAGAAATAGTATTGTATATATATCACGTGTTCATTAGTTATTTGACACAAAAGTAAAAATGCACACTACGCAACTTTATTTAATATATTTATCGCACTTCCTCACTGAATTATTTTCATCATAGCATAAGAGAGTAATATTTTAAGTTCTACTGTACACAGTTGAGATATTCTTGAAGATCTGCTTATTTATTGTAAAACATCAAGCTACATTGTATTTATTCTTTTACTTTTTAACTCTTTAGTGTAAATGTATTGCGCACCTATAAGAAAAGAAATAATATAGTACACTTCATTATGGATGAAACCACTGTATGTCCCTGTAATTCTTCAGTAAATCTTGTTGCTTTATGTCTGTTTAATATCACATGCGTGGCCATAAAGTACTTTGTCACCACATTTTTCTAAATTCATTATTATTACAACTCACAGGAATAAATCCTCTCTGACAAATTCCAGGCTCTTTAGCAAGACACATACTGACACTTCTTGTATTGACCAAGTACATTTTTTAATTTATAAGACATTTGTTGTTTTATTTGAATTATGCATTTGCTCTGAGGCTGACTAATAAAAATAGTGTTGGGTTACTTGATATTTTCCTTTCTACAGTACAGAATTTGTCATTAACCAGCACATTTACAGATTGTTTTTTAAAAACGTAACACTGGTCTGATTTTTTATTGAAGACTGTTGGAATTCCTCCGAAGAGATGACATGCAGAGCGTTGATAACAGGACCTAAATTCTTTTGTAAAGCACTCTCTCTAGTGCCCAGTCAGAGGATTACACATAAAACAAAACAAAACAAAACATGTCTTCACACTTCACAGTGCATATCTGACATACCTACTTTTATTACTTTTATTACTATCACTAAAATCAAGCTTTTTACTGTTGTGCCTTTTCACTTGTCGTTGGAACCACTTGTCAGTGCTTCTCGTTGAATCAGGATAAACTGCAATCTGCATTACTGTTCAAAAAGCTGTGAGACAGTTTTTTTCTGGATTGAACCCAAATGATGTGTCAGGATCTGTCTCGGAAAGTCCCCTCAGGACTTTTTAACGGGTGGTTTAGCATCGTATTCTCATCAAAGACAGAAAACACTGCAGAACAAAGCATGTATGAGTAAATGAACCATAAGAATCTGCCCAAAACCCTGCTGCTGTTTTAACGGCAAAGGATTGTTACATCATGTATTGATCTACATTAGATTTGATTTGTTTTTACTTCCTAATAATCTGAATAATATATGAACAATGAATGTACTTGTATTGAGAGCTACCTGACTCAGCTCTGATGATTCATACCTTCAGGGTTTGCACAAAATCCTCCAATTTCACAGATTTTTTGGCACTTCTCGCGTTTCGCTATTTAACAATTCAATATAAATTTTAGCGTATCATCGGGCGATATGGCAAAACTTATATCGCGATATGTTCCGGTCGATGCGATATAAATCCGATATCAACAGGAACATTATCAAAGCAATTGAAAAAAACTGCCAATAATACCTACAACTGATATCTGAGAAAGTCTATTAAACTTTCTCATATCATGTTGTAGATATTTTAGATAAAACGGCAGCAGTGAATCGGAGTTCAGCATGACACTACTGTCAAATAAACAAAACCTTGGTTTGATCAGTTCTCCCCAGGTGATCTGCCTCAGAACGCAGACACATTGGACGCCCCTAGGCGCCTCTCCGACCCTTCAGCGACTCACTGAAACCTGACGTTTGTCCGATATTCAGTATCTGAACTTCTTCCTCACCACTGCATTTAAATTTCCTCTCTCATCTGTCTACTCTATTACGGCCTACTGAGGCTCGTTCAGTGCCGTGTGCATTTCCATCAGATGTAAACACTTAACCGCTCAAATTTCCGGGCGTCATGACGCATCGACGCAGCCTGTTGCGTTGCGCTCTTTTTTTTTTTTTTTTTTGCTCGGCTTGAGTTCAAAAAGGTAACGTCGGCATCCTGTAATTAAAAGCTGTATGACAGACAGCTGGAGCCTAAATAATATCGAAAATGTGTTTAAGAAACCATACCACCTCTATTGAAACATTTAGATCACAATTTTTATTGATATTAAATTATTGTCCAGCCCTATTTTAGCCTTTAACTGGTTTGCATTTTGCCTTTAAGAAATTTAACAAACATAAATAATTCCTGGTTTGGGGTGATTTGAGTCACTGTCAGTTACACAGGGTCACACAGAAATTTACATGCGCACTAGCTCAGCACACACCCAGTTCCCACTGAGTCATACTGCTAAAAAACACCATCCAAAATACACTCCAACCAGGTACCCAAAGTTAGTAGCTCTGTGTTTCAGGAGATGGAGATGGTTGAGACCAAATTGGAGATATAAATGACTAAAGAGAAAGTACTCTTCGTTAAAGATAACCAGGGGCAACTCTCAGACTTAGTGAAAGCAGTTTTTTTTTTTTTTTGACTGGGGGCTGCATTGACTCCTTTTTACAATTTAAATTAGCGTACTTAGTGATCCAGGCTTTTCTTGCACAGTAAAAAAGGCTATAAACCTGCTGTTTATTTAAAAATCCTTAAAGAAACTGAGATGTAAAATGTCTTCAAGTCATTTATGTCTTTTCTGCCATTTTATGATAAGGTGTGTGATTGTTATTGTTTATTTTGGGATACGACATTGACTGGCTATGAAGTCAAGTTTATTAAATCAAATCAGATTTATTTATGTAGCACCAAATCATAACAAAGTGACATCAAGGCACTTTACATATAGACATATAGTAGCAATATATAAATGTAGTTATGTTATCCCCAAAGAATCTACAAACACTCAAATATTAAAATCACTGCTAAGAACAAATTAAGTGGGTGACAATTATTTAGTTCATATAACCAACCATGTTATTGTATTTTATGAAGTGTCACAGCTGATACTACAGCTAATTTTTTTGCAATATGTGTGCAAAGATTAAGACCCTATCAAGTGTGTGCTAACATCATCTGATCAATTTCACAACTGCATAGTTGAAAAGTTCTTTTTGTGATAAGAGGCAGATTAAGTGAGGAGGAAGTGAAGGTCAGCCAAAGGTCTCTGTGTCAAAGTTTGATCTGAAGGACCTCAGATAAGGAAGGTTATTCATTTATTTAATAAAATGTATCCTTGCGTTGCAATAAATGGATCATAACTACTAAACGCCCAGGTTTCTCACTCACATGAACTTAAGTTTACTCAAGGATCATAAATGAGTTAAGTTAATCTTGATGACCCACAGCAAGTGTTAGACATGCTAGTTTAACAAAGTAATTTGTTAGATTTATGGGATCCTACTTTCAAAAAGCAACCAATTAAGCAATTGAGCCACACCGTTATAAAAGTAGCTAGTTACCAGCGAAAGTAACTATTGTGTCATAATTTTTTTTAAAAGAAAACGGTACAACGGTAATGTGCGCACTTCTAGTATATATTATTGTTATTGATTAGCTTACAATATGCACAGGGCACAAGTTATAAAGGACTGTGTATATTGATGTTTGTTTAATATTAACTTCAAATATCAAAGGATTATCAAGAATGGATGGATGATGTTACAAAGATAAATTTATCACCGCAGTAACAAGAGGATTTGGAAAATCACTGTCCAAGTGTACACACTGTGTTAAATGCGCCAGTGGTTCTTATCTAGTTTGTTTGGGTATCAGTTTGAAATATAGGCTACATGGAAATTTGAACAGCGTCATTGTGTTTCAAGTGAAAATTCAATTGTAACTTATGTATTTTCACATTGCATCGGATCTGCGCTGAATGCGGTTAATGTCGCTGAGCAAATACCAACACCCTTTGTCAACAGAGGTAAAGATATAACAGGATGCTGGCAGTTCTGTTATTCAAAAAGGATACAGGGGCATTTGGCATTGTTTGGGTGGCATGGCACAGTCCTCTTTATTCACAATCACAGTGTTGCCTAATCAGCTGCATTGCTGGATATTGCCTTGCGAAAGCGTGAGCTTTAAACAGCCACATCAGCATCCAGTTGGATGACGAGATAAGAGTGTGTGGTTTAAAAGGAGCAGGAGACTATGAGTTAGACACTCCTTGCGGTAGAGTTGTACCAGTGACACCCCACAGCCACAATGACTTTCAACGGTAGCTGGAAAATTGATCGTAGTGAAAACTATGAGAAATTCATGGAGCAAATGGGTGAGTAATCTTAAATTGCCGCTACTCTGATTTACTGTTGAATATGGTCCTTTGATGCAAGGATGTGAGGAACACTATCATGTATGATTCATTACTTTGTCCATTCTTAGATTAACAATGTCATTATACATATTCTCAAGATAGAATAAAGCAGTTGATAAAGTGCAGCTAGTCAGATCTCATAAAGATATCTGTTTCCAACAACCAGGCAAGAGAATTTCTTAAGATTTTAAATGGTCTGCTCAACATATAAGTTATAAATTAGCATCCCAACTTTTTGAACACTTAAATAGGATTGAATTAAAAACTGGAGATAAGGTTTCATCTGGATGATGACCTCCTGCCCATTTGGCTGATTTGTGATATGGCATTTGTACACAGTCAAACTGTGGAACTAAACAAACCAAGGAACTGCATTTTGTGATGCATGCACATGAAAAATGATTAAATCCTGATTAACTTCCTGTGATTGTTCGGAGCCTATTGAACATGTTAAAGCTGTCTGTTGACAGGAATTAACATGGTGAAGAGGAAGCTGGCTGCGCACGACAACCTCAAGATAGTCATCGAGCAGACTGGAGACAAGTTTCATATCAAGGAGAGCAGTACTTTCCGTACCCTGGAAATAGACTTCACCCTGGGGGTTACCTTTGAGTACAGCCTTGCAGATGGAACAGAACTATCAGTAAGCAAATGTGGCAACTAGTGGCAGAGTTAAGTAATCTGAAACCAAGCTTGACCAGATTGGTCCCCATTCATCACACTGTTATTTTGTGTAGCCAATCCCTTCATACATGGCAATGGGCTGAACATTTCTTCTGCTTCAGACTTTGAACATTTGAGCTGCAAAAACTATATCATTTGTTATCTGGGACAACAAGTTTTGACTTTTGTTATGACAAACAATGTGCCCACATTCATACCCATAAAACTGTCTTTCAGCGTAGCCTACTCTTGCACTTTTGGAGTTTTTGCTCCACCCACTTCGCATTTCATAAATAATTCTCAAATTCCACAGGGCTCATGGAACTTGGAGGGAGACATGATGAAAGGAGTTTTCACTCGAAAGGATAATGGAAAGCAACTGACAACAACCAGAGTCATCCAGGGAGATGAACTCGTACAGGTTGGATCAAGTATATCTATGTAAATAGGGCACTAAAGATCCCTGACTATCTGTTTATTTTCTAGCTGCCACTTTATATTAATCGCTGCATCGTTACCATAATGTACTTTAGATGCACAAGACAAAATCAGATGTCTGTATCTTATATTTACATTTGTAATTACATTATCCTCATATGGACCTTGTAGTGAATCAACTGAAATATTCAGCCAAATTTAGAATTATGAAATTATATAGTAATCGGCAGAAAAATGATTTCTGTTGTCATCTTTCTTTAACAGAGCTACAACTATGAAGGAGTGGATGCAAAACGGATTTTCAAGAGGGGTTAGACCAGAGATGTTTGAGCACAGGATTACATACAGTATTGTGTTAAATGATTGACTATTTCTACAACATAATCTGTGCACTGCTTTAAATGTCAATATGGTTGGTTCAAATTGCACTAGATTTTGATACTTGCAGTAATAAAGCCATACGGCAACTGCCTGTGTTCTCTTGTATTTGTCATTTTCAGTGAGCATCATCTGAGCTTCATGTGAATTTGAAGACACATTCAAATGACAGATTTGTATGATATAATAATTAAAATTTTATTCAACAACGAATAAAAAAAAATATATATATTATCTACAAAAATATAAAGTGTAGACAGATCTTACAGATTTCTTTAAATTGGTGTATACTTAAGCAAGTCATGGAGTTAATCACTGAAGCACCAACAACTCAGTTCAGCAGTAATGCCATTCTGAACCCTAACCACACAGATATGAAACCAGAGTTCAGTGAGGCCTTCTCAGCGAAGCCAAATCAGTGACATAAAATGGAAAGTTCTCTTTTGTTTTAGAGTGTTGATGCAGTACAGTGTAATTCAGTTCTGACTGTTATATGGAGTACAAGATCAAAGATGCTTAATGATGTAATGCCAGCTGTGATGTTATGTAACAGGACAGAAAGACCTTTCATCAAATGGGTTTGGAGAGTATATACCGGCTTCTAGTGAAGACTACAGATTATTGGTGCAATTATCTGTGTCTGGGAGAAAGAAAAATACGTTATCGCAGCTCTTTCAAACTTAGAAGGTCCCAGCTTTCCCACCCAGGAGGTGGGACACACTTGCCCCCTTACAAGCACTAACTGCCCCAGTTGCTGCTGATGACATCTGAACAACTTGCCAACTGAAGTTGGATGAAGAGCAAACCACTGAGTTTGCTGTTTGCTGCTGAGGCTGTAGCTTCCAAGTCTGAAAGGGCTTTTAGGAAGATTAGAGTTGGCAACAAGCTCAAACCTCTACCACGCCAACACACACAGGAGTGTCACCAGATATGCCACTATTAGCATTGCATATTCAAAAGTTTTGTGACATCCTCTTTCTTTTTCATTCATCTCCTTCATTCCATATGTGTGATTTCACACCCACTCACAAAAAAACTTTGCTGATAATGACAAGGCACTTTAAATACAACTGAAGTCAAAAAGTTCATAAAACCATTTTTTTTGTACAGATACAGAAAGTACTTAACAAGAAAAAGATTTGAATGATTATTATTAGAAGATGCCTATTTTTTCTTGAATTCAAAGATTCAATAAATACAATGAAAACTGCAAGTAGATGCTTAGATTAAGTTAGTCTGTGATTACAAACACACACATACACAGTTAAATCTTTGATGTCAGACAACTCAAATAGAACACATGCAAACAGGAAATAGTGACTCAGTATGAGCAGTGACAAAATGCTTAGCAAATGAAAACATGTATGTATAAATGGCAGGATGTTTACAAAAAGACTTGGCAATTTAGTGAGCATAAAAGTGATACTGATATTTGAAAATTAAGAAAATGGTAAATTTTTATTCGTTCTTGGGAATGTCTGATGTACATAAAACTTAAAATAATAATAATAAAAAAAATCAGCTGTTAACATAATCTCGAAGTAAATTTTAGTGAATTCATAGTATGTCTCGGACAGTAATTTTCCAGCATACTGTTTGCATCATAAGTTTATATTTACAATACAAGCATAAATAAAAATATGTGTCTTAGCATGAGCAAGATAATGGAACATCATTAAAGTGCTAAAATATTTTTGAACCAATTTTAGTTACAAAATGCTTATATTTTATAACAATTCAATCCGAAAATCCAATAGAATTAATTTCTTTCGGACTGGCAGGCCAGTATTTTCATGTTCATGCTTATGCTGCACACACAGCTAGTAAGACTTTGTAAAGGCCACATGCAGTTTCAGGACATTAATCTTGTACTTATAAGAATACTAGTGTTGAGTTGTATGGTCAGTAATAATATTAGAGAGGCATAACAAGTGGATTGGCATCTTTATGAAAATACCTGCAAATACAAACCTGTTTAAATCTTTCAACTTTGGAGGAAGACTGAAAAAATACAATTTGACATCACTAAATTACAAAATAGGATGACAAGAACCAGCACAATCGAAGGCAGAATATACAAGTTTACATGATTGTATATTGTGACCTGCTGAATAACCTTTGGGCTGCCCCAGCTACAGGACATCACAGTCAAAAAATTATAGCCTTTATAAATGGCAGAAAACAGAAAAATGGCATGAACTCTGCCTATGCTTTTTTAAATGAAAATGGATATATCACTTGAAACAACAAATTAACAACAATGTTGTTGGACAGTTATGGGGACTGTTGTATGGGGCAGCCCATTGTCCTTCATTAACACATAAATGTTGTAAAAAAAACCAAAACAAAACAAAACAAATTGATAGAGGATAAATTGTCAAACAACTAGAGTCAGTAACTGAATGAGTGAATTTTTCTGCTCCTACGAAACTCAAAGCCCTTCATGTGCATAAAGCAAGTAAGCTGCCCGGAAAAACATTTCCAGTCTTATCAATTCATTCTGCTTTTGTATACAATGACATCATAACCTGATAAAGCATCTTGAAATATACCTTTGACCTTTAAGATGTGATTTGTTCTCACATTTCATTCATCTTTGTATAATTACTGTATAAACCAGAGTACAATACATTTGATGGCAGTTGACCATAATCTCTTATGTCAGTCTTTAAACGTGTTGGCGTCATCGTTGCAGCAACTACTGAACAAATAAAAAATAAACATTTTAAACTTGACTCCCTATGAGATAAGGTTAAAACTAAATCTTCTTGCAGCAGCGCTGCAGGACACTGGAAGACACTATGTAATAGTTGATCTCTCAAACTTTACATCACAGCGTTTGGAATTAGGTTTTACTTGTATGACGAGCTTGCATAAATAAATTCTGCGAAAATTGGAGATAGGAGGTTTCAAAATATCTTTCTAGTCTCTGAACTTTTTTGCATCCACTGATCATTGTCCATCTCTGTAAACAAACACTTACCAAGTGACACTCAAAAAAAACCATGCTCATCCAGTCCCTTGGTTGACACTGGGTTCCATTTTGCAGTGGGTTTATTGCTATTATGGCCTGTAAAGATAAAAAATAAAAAGTAATGTTTTATTTGGCTTCTCTGTATATGTTCACACAAAAACAGACAGGACAACTCAATACTTCTATTTTCTGATATTTTTTCAGAAGTGGCCGATATATAAACTAATGCAATGTTGTATTGTGATATTGAGGCATACTATGTGGAAGAGAAAAGTTAAAACAACAAATTAAATACAAATCAAAGGGTTTCATTATTTATGCTGTAAAAAAAGCCAAATTCTTTCATATGACAGTTGTAATGCAACATAGAAGAGTTGGAGATGAAGAAATAACATGGGAAAAACAAAATGGCATCTCTGGTGTTTGACTCAAAATGTTTCTATTTCCATTATCATACTGCCCTATATTAAATTCAGCTTTGCAAACATTATGAGGCAGTCTTACTTGTTTCAGGTCTTGCTTTTGGCACATCTTGTAAGTGTGTGTCAGTGGGAAGTGTGTGGCTGGTATCTCTGCGCTCAGTTGCAACCACTGTCCGTGGCATTGTGGCAGAGAGGACAAGAGGCCTCTGGTTGTGGTACTTGAGACGGTATGTTTCTGTCATACAGTTATCCACATTGAAGTATGTTGTTAAAGAAACCTCTTGAGCTGGCTCTGCTTGCTCCACTTTACATCCACTCTGTCTTTCCTCACTTTCACATGATGATGGAGTACTCCTCTCTGGATCAGAACTAGACTTGGAGCTTGCATCTGAGAAGGTTCGGAGTCCTAATAGGTCAGGCTTCCTGTGAGGACTAACGTAGTTTGTGGATGAAAGGCGAGGAGTGGAAGGGAAGGGTTCTTGAAGCATCCTTGGGTGAAACACGGCATGGCTTGTTTCGCCTTGGTGAGGGGAGGTCCTCTGGGTGAGTTGGAGAGGAGGCGACCCTGTCGTGCCAAGCTGACGTTGATTGTTCGGTTGAGGAGGTTCAGCAGTCACATTGCTGGGGGGGTGATGTGACAAGGTGATATGAGGACATTGGGAATCAGAAGCGACTGCCTCAATGTTGCTGGATCGGTAAGTGCTCTCTCTTTCCTCAGGCTCAGAGAGAACAAGATCATCAGAGCTGTTCCATTCTGAGCTGCTGGTTTTTGTGATGTGCCTCAGGGCTGTACTTTCTCTACAGTTTGCCAGCTCCTGCTGATCACTCTGCCTGTTATCAAAACCAGCAGAGTCCCTCTCCAAAGGCACTGCTTTCCTGGAGGTGCTATAAGTGTATTTTGATTTCTGTCTACACACACACACACACAAAATTGTTCATACTAGAGATATCTGGTAGTGATTATTCTAGTATAATAGAAATACTTGAGTACCGTGCACTGTGTATGATGCATCCTAAATTACAAGTATTGTAATTTAAATCAAAGTAAAAATTTAAATTAAGATTAAAATTAAAATACACTACCTTGAACTTGGACTGGACTTTAGATGTGAATGTGAAACTTGGTCATGGTTCTTTCCCTGAGGTATGGGTTGACGTTTACCTATAAAGAATAAAATAGAGGCGATCAAAATTTAAAGACAGAAAAACAGACATTTTTAAAAAATGAGAATACAATCTACATGGCAGTGATATTTTGGGATGGGCCAGGTTTTAGCTATTTGCATACTGTAAATATTGTAAAAGGTAATGTATTTTATCTTCTGACCTTGTGAACATCAAAATGTATACTTTTGTGGTCTATAATTGAGAAATCTTATGAACTATAACAGAAGATAAAACTCCAAAATATTTGTATAAACAAATGAAAAGACATGTGGCCAAGAAAACCAACTCTAGAAGTGGAATAGACTGAAAAACAGATTTGCATGCTGAGGTTAATCTTCTCAGAATTGTGAGAATTAGTTCAGAATCCAGACAATAATTTCAAAATTTATCGCAATCACAGATTTTAGACTTTAATCTCATGATTCAGTTGTTTTTGTTTTTTTTTTTATTAACCTTGCCCTAATATTATGTATTAATTATTAGGTAAGCATCTGCACACACACACACACACAGAATTAATTAAAGGCAGAAACTAAGCAATAGACAAATGGGCCTGCACTTTTGATTAATAAAATGTTGCACTCTCAGAGCACAAGGTGGCAGCAGCAGATTGTTAATCTAACTAGGCTCTCTCACAGCTGTATGAACCACTCGGTGTGCTCACTCCATGCTCCGGTGTAGAGCGTCACACCGCCTCTTACGCTGTGAGAGGGAGTGTGGTGCTGAATTCCTTCCCTTTAAAAATAGATGTGTTATTTTTTTCCTTTGCTGTTCGCCTGGAGAGGTCCATGCAAGGATAAAAGCTGCTGGTTAGAAACACTGGCTCTAGATGTATATAGCCTCCATAAAGTATCAAGTGCTGCAGACTCAGAATAGTACATGAAACAGAAAGATATTTATGACAATGCCAATAGTCATGTCCAGCTGTGCTATCTCAGCAGGCTTTGTGGGATTATTATCAGATTAATGGCCCTGCAGGACTGACAGGGGGAAGAGGTTTAAAAAACAGAACAAGATCAGAAATAAACTTAAACAACCAATCTTCATTTACTTTCACATTATCAGCAGAAGAGTTAATCACATCATCTATCAGTTTTTAAGTCTAACAAAATGTATAAATTAACAAATATTTACTAAAATGGAGACAAACAATTAGTACATTTGTGCACTCTTACCAAGCACCTATACTTACACAAATTTTCTTGAACGTAATCATCCATAAATACACATTGTATGTAACCTAGTATGTGTACCTCATAATTTCATACAGACTGCACAGATATTAACTTTGTAATCTGCTTTTCCTGGAGTTCTTGCAGATAAGATGTGTAACCAACCATAAACAGTGATGATTTTTGTTTTGGGTATTTTAGTGTACTCCTTTTTGTCTTCCTTATAAAATTTTGATTTTAACTTTCTTTGAACCAGCTGCTAGAGGATAAATATTCACATCACTTTTGCCATAAACAGCATAAGGCTACAATATTATATGAAACTCTGTACATATTGGAACTTACTATTGTATGAAGGTGAGGACATCACACCTGATTTTGCATCACCTCCCTTTTGAGGCACCTGGCTGAAAATAAAAGATTACAGTTAAATTAGTTTTAAGGCTGATTAGTCAGTTACTATAGTTGGCTGTAAAACATCTCAGCACAACAAACAGCAACAAACTTAAAAATAAAAAATAAATAATGCACAGAAACCCAGAAAAATGTTGGCAGAATCAGTGACACAAAGACTTGACTAATTTTAACAGTCACATATTTATTGATATGTGTCACACATTGGATTCAAGTAGCATGCATGCATGGATTTCAATGAAGACATATATTCTATAACTAAAAACATGTTGTTACTTTCTGTTAGTCACTTAAAGTGCATTTATTTTAATATGCAGAGGAATAAGCTTAAAAGAAGTAAAGTCAAACTGTTACCAAATCTATAGTTCTCAGTAATCCAGCACTTCCTCCACAGCTTCATTTGTTTTTGTACAGAAGTGCTACAAACAACTGCAGTTGTGTCTTACCTTTGCAGCTGTGCCTCTGGTGTTGATCTCTGGTCTTTCACAGCAAAGCCATCAACCCCAGGTGAGTCAGGATTAGTGGAGCCACTGCTGAGTCTATCACTGCTCTCATAGCCAGACTCTGTCCTCTGAATGGTCCAGGTGTCACAACGTATAAGTGTCTTAGGGCCACCCTTAAGTCTGCTGCCCCTCTGTTGGTTGGCCCTGCTCTCTGACTCTACAGAGCTGTGGCTCTCAGTCTCATGCCTCTGCTCATCCTCATAAATTGTCATTAAACACTTTTGCTTCCGATCATCTCTGGTTCGTGTATATTCCCTCTCACAGTCTCCACTCGGTTCAGTGTCCATCCTTTCCTGGGATGAAGGCTTACTGCGCTGTGGGCTGTCATGTTGCTGTTGACGGCGCTGCTCCAGTTCATTCAGCACAGTGTCAACATTTAAAACCTCCCGAATGGGTTTCCAAGTGGACTTACATTTATTGCGGCTTCCTCCACTTCCTCCTTTTTCCCATTGCTCCGGACAACTATCCTGATCATAGTGACTTGGGGAGGTGTTGTTTTTCTGACTATGCCCACCACCCTGTGTACCTAAGGACTGTCCACATAGCGCCTGAGATCCTCTGCTTGAATGGTTTGCTGACTTCTCAGTGCATTGATAGGTTTTAAATTTTTGGTCTGCAGGTGACCTCAGTCGATTCTCTGGAGGAGATGGAGAGCTTGCATGTGTCGTCTCTACACCAAGAAGACAGATCATTTGTAGAATTACTTTTTACAACATACTGGATGTCTTTGTTTTGCCTCTGTATTATCAGTATTCCCCCTATACCCAAGATGCTGACACCATCAAGCTCAAGCTATACCTTTGTGTTGTAATGGATCAGTCCTCTGATGCCCTCTATCCTTTTTTGATGTTTCACCTGTCCTCTGCAAATTCTCAATGAAAGGTTCCTTGTATTTGTTGGGACTGCCAAAGGGATGTTTCACTGAGGGGAAAAAGTAAATCGCAGATGAGTGATTGTGCTCAATCCAAAAAATTACGCTTGACATTTTCTCAATGCACAATTGATTTTCTAGTTGTTAAATTATTCATTTATTTATTTTCTGAGCCCTGCTGTAGTTAGTGAACCAAATTGTTTCAGTAAATATTTATTTTTGTTTGTCCACATAAAACACCAATGAACTTGAAAAAATTATTTGTGTGAGACATGACTATGAGAATCAATGATCTTTTTGCGGAAACATAGCGCTTGTGTTGGTTAGTTGTAGTTGTAGGAGATGGCTCACTACTATGTATCTACTATGTAACCCACAACTACTATGTACAGTGAACTAGCGTAATAGTGACAATTCTTAGGACTTCCATAACACTTAGAATAATTTAACTAATGAGATTAATAGTAATGCAATGCTAATGTTAAAATCTGAATCATGCTGGCTCTCTGAAACCCAAAAGATATCAATTATTTACTTTTATAAAAAAAAAAAAAAAACAAAAAACATGAATGCCATCCCATGCCAGCCAAAGTATCTGGCCACCACACTAACACAGACCAATCTATCTAAATGGGCCAGATGCCATTACTTTGGGAAAAAAAAAAAAAAAACATGATAAAAAACAGATAAGTAATGGGGGAAAACATTGGAAATGTCTAGGGGAGGAGTGAGAACTGTGGAGCAGGAACAGGAGCACGCTTGGCAACAGGAGCAGGGATTAGGGAATGAGGCGTGGGTGGTAATCTGTGTGCAACAGAGGCATCATCCTCATGTCAAATTCAAGCCAGCACACAGGTTAGGACAATCTTTCTGCCCACAGTTTAACAACACTCTTAATCCTGATGCAAACCATGACTGTAATGTGTGTGATCTCATTATTGTAAACGGCACTGGCATTGTTTGACATTTAATTTCACTTAATGATACTTTCACAAAAATTGCTTCTCTCAATAATAGATAAAATAATATATATGAATTTTGTTACATGTATTAAAATTGATCAGGGTTGTAATCCCTGTCCTGCTCTTATTTATCATTGTCACTACCACTATGCTACTGTCTGTTCACCTCAAATTCACCAACCCATTTCAAATATTAATCATTATTTGAAGGTTTGCTCAACAACTACGAGAATTGCAGCCAGAGATTGCACACCACTCCCAACGTCAAACAATGCACAAGGAACTTCAGAGACAAAAATTCAAATTCATGTTTCATTGGCTCATATCCAACATCTGTAATTGTTTTGCCGTCAAACAACTCAATCACCCCTGTCACAGTGAGACAAATTTACATGCATTTCCAACATTACCAGGTGTATAAGTATTCTATTTTTAATTTTAATGGAAAAGACTTAATTGCAAATTCATAATTCCATGAGTCATGATTTTCACGCCTGTTGATTGGTTTATACTTTTGAATGGATAAATAAATACCATGCTTTTGTGTTGAGTTGTTATTTTGTCAATGCGGCAGTTTAATTTATTGATCATCTCAATGACAGTTACGTTGGCCTATAGGCTTATTATGGGCACGTCCTATCACAGATAATGGTTAGGCTTTCAGAAGAAAAAAAAAAAAAAACGTTCAATGAATGGATCATTGATTTGGGTGACCATAAATGAATAAGCTTAATATTGAGGTCCAAGATAACGGAAGGGGGTGTAGGCCCTCTTTAATATCAACATGGGACATACAAGCAGAAATAAAAATTGACAATAGGAATATAGATACAAGTCATGTTACTGATGTAGTGATACCAGGAACAAGTGACTTATGTCGCCTTCTGTGCTGCTTTAAAAATCGTATAAATCATAAGTTATTATGATTAACTATCATGACAAATTATTCTGCTCTCCAAGGGATCTGTTGTCTCTTTAATTCATTTTATAAAGAGTGTATGTTTACAAATGTATGTCACAAAAAGTGCCTTGATGTGACTTGATGTGACTTTGTTATGAATTGGCACCATACAAATAAATCTGATTTGATGAACAGTTGTAAGATGCATTTGGTGCCATAAAAACCCTATCTCCGAACCCTTTCACACAAAGAATGGTCTAACAAATGCATTCTTCATTTGTTTTATCACAAATAACGTATCAGTAAGCCATCACTCATATTATCGGCTTCATCAGCGTACACAGAATTGTAGAATGTAGAAATGAGCACTTAGTTATAAATTATACAAATAAAATATATTGAAAAGTTAACATGCCAGAGGTTACGAGTAAAGGCAAATTATATTGATTTATCAATATTTACATGGGAGCACAGTCTCATAATTTTGATGGCTGTTTTTAGCAAAAGATATAGATTTTAAATACCGGCCCAGCTTTTTCATAAAAACAAAAGTTTCATTTTGACAAATATGCATTGGTGGTTGTAAAACTTTGTATGAATTATGAGACTGATTAAAGAATATTCTTTATCATATAAAATATCAATCTTTAAAAAACCGAAAATAATAAACCTACAAATACCTTGCCATAGTTTACGGGTATTTTTACATTTCCAGAACAGAGGGACAACAGCCTCAGTATAACAGTCACAGTAGGCATAATTTCGAACTATATCATCATATCTGAATGTGATTTAAAAAGAAGGATCTAACCGGGTAACATCGATGAATAATTATAAATGACAAATGATGAGAGTTTTTGAAGCAAGGACCAGATTTTTCCCAAACATAAATTATTCACACTATTAATCCAGGAAGATATTCCAGGAGGAACAGAAACAATATTACATTGGAAAAGAGCACGGATCTTGCGGTTATTTTTATAGCCATATGGGTTGAAGCATACTTTGCCAACTGGTGAGCCAGATACATCAGTAAAGGGAACACCAAGCAGAGAAACAGAGATAAGCCAACACATTGATAATTATAATATGACGGTGAAATTAACGTAGCATGGGCTACTGCAGTTAGCCTGGTGTGACGTTTTTTCCATTTCGCTTTCCGTACATCCAGCTGTCTTTCGATTTGTGTTTCTTCCGTAAGTACGCGCGGTAACATAGCAACCATGTACGACTCGGCCGTAAATCAGCGTAAAGGGGAACAGGAACCTGGGGGAACCAAATCGGGTGACACAACGGCTCTCTCCAGGTGTTTCTTCATTTTTAGTCGACATTTCCCCCTGCGTCCCGCCACCAACACATAAAGTGCACCTTACTTTGATGCTCTTCTCCTTTTCTGTGAGAAATTCAAAATAGTGCGAGTTTAACCACTTAGGAAACACGGAGTCATCCGTCGCGGCCATCTTCATTAAATATCCTTCTTTCCACCTGAGCGGTCTCACTGGGGGAGTCTCTCTCTCGAAAAAAGTCAACCTATTTCGGATTGTAATGCGTTACCGGGTGCAGTAACTGGAATAACATTACCATAATTTAGTGAGCAAAGAGTTTTATTACTCCATTACTGCCTAAAAGTAATTAATTACAGTACTTAGTTACTTTTGTAACGAGTTACCCCCAACACTGATGAGACCGGAAACTCGAGCTTAACAAAAACCACGTTACTCTGAACACCCTAACCTTAACTATCATCTTTGCTATGAAGTCCTCCATTTGCTCTGCACGTCTCCAAAAAACTTCTCTCATGTGGTTAAAAAACTAGGCAGCAACTATTTGATCTATGGAAGGACCCCGCCATTATTAAGTTGCTGTTGTCTATTAGTTTCCTGGGTTTGGGTTCAAACGTCTATCTGGTCTACATATACTGTGGAGGACTGATGCAAAGGCTTCATAACCATTTTAAATGATGTGTTTTATAGTCTGTGGGTGTACCATTCAGTGATGCAATATTCATTTAAACGGGATCAAAAACTGTGTGTGTGTGTACCTGACTCAAAGTTTTAATTTAAAAGGGACACTGCTTCTAAAATAAACAAACCATACTTTTTAATCAAAGGCAAATATATATGGGATAAATAAGTTATTCCACTCAGACACATGACCTTGTGAAAAATAGCTTCTTTGAAATTTAGTGTTTTGTTATTGTTTTTGTGGCTGTGGTGTTTATGATGGATTATGTCTATACTGACTCAATCAGCTCAGGTTCTAAATGAATTCATATATTATCTGAAAAGTAGGCAATTGTCATAAATAAAATCCAAAATTTATGAAAAACAAAAGTAGGTGATTTCCCTCTTTGGAAACTGATTGGTCCAAATAGGTTGATACATGAAAGTGTTTATGTTCATAATAAGCAGCAATAAATGACAAAGCTTCCCAAGTGGAAGCAGACCTGATTTCTAGTGGATTATTGCACTTTTACAAGCATCACTTTTCAGAGGAAAAAATTATTTTGTTTAAACCTCCTTCTCCTTCTTGGTGGTTTGTAATCCCTTTACCTTATGCAGTTATGCTGCTGGGTTTATGGTTACTGCTATCTCTTTTAATAAATCTGCACTACAGCAAAGAATAGCTGCATTTACTGTATTCGTCACATTGCTTTATATAGTAGCAAAGTTGTTGTAAAACCTATATGCTTAAATATATCAGATTTACTTTACAAGTTGTCAAAATTGTCACTGTGAGATGTTTTTGTGTTAAAAGTGCAAATAAAAGGAGATTTGTCTTACTTGTAGCATTAATATTTACTTGAGCTTTGTAGCGAGGACACATTGTGGTTTGTCTTGGTGCATCTTCATTCGACACTGGACTTCCCTCTGGATTAGTGTAAAATAGAAGAAGTGGCTGAAAATGTCCCCTGATACATTTAGATGCAACATCTTTCCATTTAGATCCAATCTGGTGAAAAAAAGTGTGATATAACAGCATGTAATAGACAGTAACAGGTAGTAGACTTTTGGAATAAAGCAGATAAATAACAGAGTTCCGAACCTCCTTCACAGTGGCATCATCAAAAAACATCCATTTTGAAGATTTGGTGTGATAGGCAAAAGCAGAGTAGTGTTTACTCGAAAAACAAATCATCCCCACCAGGTGTAGCTCACTCTGTTTGGCATTTTCATCAGTGGCACGGTTGAAAAGCTGAAAGAAACCAAATTGAAGTTTGATCGCTTCATATTTGTTCCAAGCAGATGCAAAATCCCATGAGGTTAAAATGTAAGGGTGATTTGATAGTCCTTTTTTTCATTACCTATCATTTTTGTTTATCACTACCACATGTTTTAAAAGACGAGAATGGCAGTTGATGTGATTTTTGTTTAGACCAAATCACTCAATATGTCAACTGGCAAATGACTGTATACAGTATAATGATGACGATGGTGCTCTTACCCCCCACAGGTTCAAGCGTGGGCCAAGTGACCGAATAACATCATCCGTCAGATCAGACTGCTCGGCGTCCCACACAAATCCTATGGTCACGATCTCTGGACAGTTCATGAGCACCCGACGAATCTTTATACTCTGACCACAGTCACTCTGAAGAAAAACATTAAACCCCATACTATTATCTAAATGCATGAAAGGGAAGCACCGAAGTCCAAAAGTGCTCTTTATGTTAATAATAAAACATAACTATATTTTCCTGTTTAATAATCAAAGAACTTTCTCAGAAAAATACTGTTTAAACATTTTTGGGAACCAAAACAGTGTCTTTCAATGTGCGTTTAAGCTGTAGACGAGTTGGATTACTATATTTAATAGCTTTACATAAATAAGAGTCATGTCATCAAACATACTTGAGTAAACAGGACAGAAACTAGTGGAGCAGACTTCAGGTAAAAATCAGTGCAGCATATAAAACATAATAACAGGTTTGTGCTAAAGGAGGGCTAAAGATGGGTGGTGGTTTCAAACCCACAACTGGACACACTGAGTAAAAGTAAACAGATGCTTTATTTCAAGTCTCAATAGGAAATAAATGAGAAAATTTCTGTAAATGTCAGAGTGATTAATTAGATTGTGGTTTTATTTATTTGTGTATGACACCTGGACAAGACTGAAATAAAACTCATGCACAATCAGGACAATTGTAACGATGGAAAAGAGCCATTATTATCTGCACATGGGAAAATAATGGGTTTATCAGAACAGAGCACTCAGCTTCACGGTACTGATGCACACTGAATAGGGAGACAGTGGCAGCAAATAGCCCTGACTGTGGCACTATGGCACCGTCTCCTGCTGGCCACTTCAAGTGCAGTGTCACAGCCAAAAGCTGTATACTCTGCATAGTTGCAATTTTTAATCACTTTTTTTGACATTAACTTTTTTTTTTCTTAATGTGCCAACTAACCAGTCTGTATAAAACCATGGCTGAATTGTGACAGATATTGAAATATAATAATTCAGCACATACCGGGCAACTTCGGAGGTCACCTGTATTGTTTGCTGCCTGCAGCAGTTCTCCAAACATGTCTGACCTGAGCCGCTCGTTCTTCCCCAACATATGATCAACCTGTTGGCTGTGGATAAAACACAGAGCCAACAGCAGAGACACAGAGACCAATCAGGGATAACCTCATTCATGCAGTAAAAAAACTTGGCTCCAACAAGAACAGTTTTTTAAAATAAAATACAATAATACCACCAATAACACAAATCCTCGATAAATTCTACATTTAGGAAGATTAAAATGTTCAGCTTTTGTTGATACTTTAAATCAATTCGATGATTAATTTTACTTTCTCTCATGTACAGGACCCCAGTATGTCTGCAGAAAGTCAGCTGAGCAGGCATTGTGAAATTGTTGCACAAAAGATATAGAGGAATCATATGAAACTGAAAATCAAACAATTGTCTGCCAAGTCAAGTTTAGGACTATGAGTGTACAATATGTATGTAGCAGACTTATTAACAGTGCAAACACTCAAAATTAAACTATATACATATGAAAAGTGACACAAACTTTTGCTGTTAAAGGAAGAGATGCAAATCAATCAAACATGCTTAAAAGTGAAATCAGACTATTCCATATGCATTTGTAAAGTACTTACCACAAAGCCGTGGTTGATACATAATGCACAAATTCTGTGAATGGATGTGGATCTGAAGATGCTCCACAACAGCAACACACAAACTGCAAAATAAAAGGAAGGCTGCTGTAACAGACTACATTCTGTGTTTGACAATGTGTGTTAAAATATCATGACTATCAACTTTTAAAATGTAATTATTGCAGCTGTGGGAGTCATTCTTTATTGTTATTATTCATTTCTCTTCTTGCTGTGGAAAACTTTAGATCATCTCTATGTACTTCATGTTTTTACATATCTTGGTAAAGTACTGTGTTGTTTTTCAATGTCACTGAATAATATTAGTTACCTGCTCATAAAGCATCATTGCAAACTTCTGATGGGTGATGCAGGATTTAGATGAACAGGTTTCAGTTGCATTGTCTGAAACTATGTGCAAATGAATTCGCTCCAGGATGTTCTCCTAAGATAAATGATGTTTAAACAGTATTACATACATGTACATGCACATGCCATATGTACAGTGCCTTCAAATAGCATTGTAAAAATATTTGCATCTTGTCTAATTCTGTAACAGCTGAATGAATTCAAACAGAATAAAAAAAAAGGCTTCAGTAGTAACATTAGCACAGACGCATGATGCGCCTTCACATACAGTAGAAGAAGCTTCAGGATCAGACAGGAGGTAACACATTAACATATTTTAATATACAGGTTTTGTAGAAAAGACTTCTGAGTATCAACATACAAAGCACTCAGCAGCATCGTCCATCAGGCCAAGTTGAAAGCGTTGCTCGTCCTTAAAAGTTTCAGCGAGGGCATTTCGCAGGCTGTCAGAAGGGAGGACGCGCTCTCTACTCTGCTGAAACTGGCTGAATATGCTCTGCCAAAAAAAAAAAAAAGAAAAAAGATTTGTTCGTTCATTATTTTGTTTTTAAAACTATCTAGAATTGTAATTTGTAATTTGACATTACTAATAATACTAATAAACACTGGCTTGAAACGTAGGAACCAGAACTGCAAACCTTTAAAGCACAGAAAATGCAGGCGTCACCCAGACAAAAGTGACCCGAAAGATGCCTCAAACTTCTCCTGAAGATGTCCAGCTGCCAAAGCACCTGTGAAGAAACAATAGCAGCTAAAACAAAGATATGGTATGACAGGGTTACGGATGCTGGAACTGTAGTGACAGATCAAAAAATCTTTGATATCAACATAAATGAAATAAATAACTTTGTGTGAGGTAGTTGTAAAGCTACTTGTTCTACTTTTGCCCTCCTGAGATTGAAAAGCGCTGTCTGTGCTGACAGCCTGTGCTGAAGAGATTTTTTTTTTTTTAAATATCAAGTTACTAGAAAATGGTTCTCACCTGAACAGCACTGTTCAGAAAGCAGCTATTCTGCCCCGGCTCATTCAGCAGGCCTTTGGTGAGTGCAAGAGACTGCATGCTACCAGGATGGTAAGATTTCTTCAGGCCTCCAGGTTTTTTGAAAATTTTCACCCATGCCATGGAGTTAGAGCCTGCAACTGCAGCAAAAATTCTTGGATTTTGATACATAAATGGCATGAGTCCAAGACAAATTTCATGGAGACAAAGAGGTGTATTGTATTGTTGGCTTAGTTTTTCACATGGAGGATGCTTCAACTGGTTGAGCAAAACTGTTGCTCTTAGTTTGTACAGTTTTGGTCACTGTGGTAACTGTTTGGGTTTTTCTCTATATTACAAGGTTTTGATCTAAGATTTTAGAATTTAAAACAATATCCATTATCTCTACTGCGTATCCATCAACGGTCTACAGCCTGCAGGGCACATAATGGAGAGGTCACCAGTACAAGTCACATTTAGAGACAACAGTTCAACAACAAAAGCTAACAACTGATGTCACCCACCATATGATATGACGAAGAGGACAGATGAGTTGTGTCATTTACCTTCTCCAGAGGTTGGAGGAGACTTGCTACAGCTGGACATGTTGGGTGGTGGCAGGTGGTGCATTGGTCTGGCCATGGGCTCTATCTCTTTCATCCCCATGCACCTCCACAACAGTTAGTTGAAGGCATTGTCAGGATCAGCCACAGGGTATTCTCAACCATGTGCTACAGGACATTGCATGGCTACTGCATAAAACCTGGGGAGAAGCGGAATGGTATATAACTTGTTTACAGCAACCTGATCACTTAAGATCTACTTGATATAGCAGGTAAAAACCAAATTAATATTATACAGTTTACAACGAAACATTACATTTTAAATAGTGTCTCAAAGATAAGACCTGTGTTCAGCACCATCAGCTTTAACATCACAGTCTACGATGTGACCACCACAGTGGCTGCTGCAAAAACATGACAAACACTGAAATAGTGTTAATACTTCACACCAAGCTTGCACAAAATGCTCACTTTGACGTTGAACTTTCACCGGCACAGACAGTAGTCTTTTGTTTGCATACAGCTATAGGCATATCTGTCAGTGTGCCTTTAATTTGCAGGTCCCTGTTTGAAACACTTCTGACCACATGCCTTTGATTGACATAAAACCTTTTTCCATTTTACTCTTTCAAACATGTGCCCACATGTGTTTGTGCACCATATGAAGTGTCTGAACAGGCCCATACGGTTTCACTTCAGCAGCTATCTTTGCACCTGGGGCATATATCCTAAAATCAACATCTTTTTTTTTTTTTTTTTTAACGGTGGTGTGTGTGTGTGTGTGTGTGTGTGTCGGGGGGTTAGGGTTGGGGGGGTGGGATTGCATCGTTTGTTTCTGTGGCTTTGAAACCGAACAATCTTGCCCCCACCCCGCCGCCCTTCCCCGGCAGAACTCATGCTGCCTCCGGGCCAACTGCACGTATGTCAGAACTGCGCCCGGTAAATAAATATGCCGCAGCTAGCGTGCAGGCGCAGAGAGCAGCGGCGCTCTGAAGACTCACCTTAAAGGGAAGCGGCTGTTCCGAGGGAGGCGAGGGGCGGTCCAGCTGCCAACGAAAAAATCCCACCACTTCCAGCTGATTCCCGCAGAATCAAAGAGTCCTGACATGACTGCAGATATGCCCAGACGCGTGAAGCGCACTATCTGTCATAGTGCACCATTCCCGATCCCTCCGACCCGCACTCAGGCGAGTCTGCCCGACTCTGCGTTTGATTCACGGATCCGGTCGCTTTCTTTCGGTGCAATATTTTTATGAATAAAAAATATTTACAGAAAGAGTGTCTTCCCTGCACAAGTGGGGGTGGTGATGGCCTGAGTTAGAATGTCTGACGCGGATTAGTGATGTTTTGAGACAAACTCCGCCCCTAGTGTAGCTTCAAGTGCACTGCTGCTGTATTGCAGTCTTCAATCCCTGCACGACAAACTGTGTGCTGGCGGAAGGTCAGACTTCCAATTTGTCATGATGATGATGAGAGAAGGCATCACATGACCGCACTGGTTTCATAATCACGCGGCATTGTGGGGACTAAACCCAGCCTGTGTTTTAGAAATGTCAAGTTTTTGCTTTAAAGCAGCTTTTGTTTCCAAAGTCAAAGGAAATACTGAATGTGTAAATCTCCCATTGTTGTGAGCTGCAGAGATGTTTTCATTCTCTCCTTCTAGCTGTTGATGATGATGCAGATCACACAGAATAAAAGCATTGATAGGATTAAATATACCAATTCTAACTGCAATGCTGACACTGCAGTGCGCAGGATGTGGTATGACAAAAAAATCTGAGGCAGATGGAGGGCCTGGCAGGGGAAAGCCCACAGAGCAGAGCAGGTTTTAAGAGTAGACAGGATGACTAAACAAGGCTGATGTTGCATGCAAGCCAACACCAGCAAAATCTTTCTCATTAATTGGAGTGTTTCTCCCCCGGTATTTATTTACGTCAGTTTTTAGAGGGCCTGCCCCAGTCTGTCAAAAAGAACCGATGAGAGCTTTTCACAAAACAGTACAGCCATCAAATAAAGTAACAACACATGGACCAAAATAAGCAAGAAAAAAAAAACAACATTTCTATCAAATATCTAAGATAAAAAGAATGATTGCCAGAGCAGTGTTTATCATTGCAAGCCTCGAGCCAAGTATTTATCAGCTGCTGCTGTTCTCACTTCCTGTAAATGCAATGCATTCAGTGGATCATCGTAAATGTGTGCATGTCTGTCTGTGAGTGGGCTGTAACAACTCTTCATGTGTTGTTGCACTGAGAAGTTCTCACTGATTTTGAGCCAAACTAGAAATCTATTTCAGCAGACAAACAGGCAATTTCTCTTTTCTAATCATGAAGCAAAACATTTCACCAACACACTGTAACATGTCATTAAAAGCCTCACTTAATGAATTGATTAGTCAGTAGAAAGAAAATTCATTGAGAATTTTAAGTATGCCAAAGTTGTGATGGTTCCAGCATTGAACGTGTTAACGTTTGTCTTTTTTTCCCCCTTTGCAATAAACAAAGCATTTTTTGCAGTTTTATACCTAAAGCTGTTTGAAAACTTCACTTTGGGCTTTCACTTTGTAACAATTTTCTGATGTTTTTTCCATCAAACAATCAGTCAATCAATCACTGGCGTATGAGGTTTGAGTTAAAAAAAGTGGGACATGGAACAAAAAGGGTTTTTCAGACGACCCTTTTCTTGCAATAAACCTTGCTATAGATGAGTTGAATCATGCTGAAGCTGTAAAGAATGCTGTAAATGAATTGTGATCTGTAATAAACAATTTAACTATAGAAAATTATTCTGCGACCAAGCCCCCCTGTCTCTCCTCATTTCTCTCGGCTTGATTCACCTTCTCCACCTGTTGTTTCACACACAGAATGTTTGAATGCCACAGACAGGGCCATACACCTGTTAGAGATTCAGGAGGGGGGGAATGTAGGTGTAGTTTCAGGGGCTGAGGAGAGGGAGGGGGAGGGGGGCAGAGGGATAGAGCTAGAGGAGGATGAGGGGGAGGGGGGCAAAGAGGGAGAGCTAGAGGATTTGGCACACCTGCTGCATCCCCATTTCTGCTATAGAGCGGCTGAGAGAAAGGCCAGAGAGTTTCAGACGGCTATAGGTTTTGATGATCAGACGGAGGTGACGTTTGATGATGTTTCAAAATTTGGGGCGGTGCTCCGTGTGCCTGGACGGCTCGTGTTGTAAAGTCAGGTTCGAGCCCATCCTTTGTGTAGATTGTAACAGAACGTGTCGTTCTGCTTACTGTCTGAGTAAACACAAGGAGCCTGTTGAGAGAGTAGGTTTGGGTCGTACGCTAGTCAATGTGAGATGTACAAACAGTATGAAAAATGTCACAGACTGTGAGACGTCGCTATGAACGGCAAGAGCAAACCTCACGTGTGGCAAAAATTTAAATGCAGAATATGCTGAGAAGTCACCGGTGACGAGGAGGAGGAGTCAGGGAGCGAGAAGCATCTGTGTTACATGCAGCCTTTACAGGCAGACACGGATCATAACCAGAAAATAGTCTTTTATGATTTTGAAACCTTCACGAACGAGCAGGGCGTGCACGTGCTACTGCACAGAACGCATGACAGCCGCAGGTAAGAGGGAATTTGAGGCATGGTACGAAATGGTCAGGGGCTGAGTCTTTAACTTTGAAAAAGAAGCGCTGTTTTATTGTCAAAGCGACGTGGACATTCTCTCTGAGGCTTGTACAGTTTTCAGAAACGGTTACATTCAGGAAACGGGTGTGGATCCTTTCAGCAGGTCGACCATAGCTTCGGCCTGCATGAAAGTATTTCTCACTAATTTTCTCAAACCCAGAACCTTAGCCATTCCTCCTCCCGATCATTACAAACGTCAATTTAAATCTTATTCGCACTACAACATACAGTGGTTAGAATGGGTTTCTAACACCCGCGGCATCTTTATACAGCACGCTTTGAACGCTGGTGAAAAACAGCTGGGCAACTACTTTGTAGACGGTTACGCAGGAGCAGGAGGCATTAAGTACGTCTGGGAATATCTGGGATGTTTTTATCATGGTTGCCCTGTGTGTTTTCAGTCTCAAGAACGCTCTCCTCTCACAGGGACCACATTTGAGAAGCTCCACTGTAGCACAGAGCCTGACGAGACCTTCCGTTACGTGGTCGTGACCTCCCTGTATCCCTATGTAAATTGCAGTTTCCCTTATCCTCTGGGTCACCCTGAAATAATCCTTAAAGATTTTGAACACCCCAGCAGCTACTTTGGGCTAATCAAAGCTGTAGTGTATCCGCGCAGAGGTTTGTTTGTCTCTGTTCTACCGTACAGAACTCTTTCTGGTAAACTGGTGTTCTCTGTGCCGCATCTGCGCAGAGATTAATTTTCAGCAGGGGGCGTGCACTCACAGTGGCGAGGCCAGGGCTTTAAAGGGGGTCTGGGTCACGCCAGAGTTTAACAAGGCTTCGGAGATGGGCTATCGCTTGGCCAAGATCACAGAAGTGTGGCATTTCGATCGCAGGGACGACACCGTCTTTCTAAAGTACATGCAGACGTTTTTGAAAGGTAAACAGGAGGCTTCAGGTTACCCGCCCGAGGTCGTAGATGAGGAGAGCAGGGAAAGATTCCTCAGGGACTATCAGACGCATAAGGGTATTTTGCTGGACGCCTCCCAATTAAACCAAATCCGGCAAAAAGACAAATTTCTAAATTGTGTCTCAACAGCTTCTGGGGAAAGTTTGCTCAGAGAAATAACCTCTGTCAGACGTCTCTCATCACATAAGCCGAAAAGTTTTTCTCTTTTATGTTTTCAGAAAAGCACAAAGTCAAATACTTTAACTTCATCAACGACAGAGCAGCTCTGATCCAGTGGGTGCACGGAGATCGCTGCATCACCCCTCCCAACAAGGTAGCTGCTTTCACCACGGCCTACGGCAGATTAAAATTGTACGGTTACTTGGAACAGATGCAGGACAGAGTTCTTTACTTTGACACAGGCAGCCTCATTTACACCACTAGAAACTGCCTCTGGGCAACTACCTGGGAGATTAGACCGACGGATTAGACGGAGACAGCATACAAGAATTTGCTGCAGCCGGTCCTAAAAGCTACACTTATCAAACCAGGAACAAGAAAAAAGCGGTGCTCAAAGTCAAAGGTATTACGTAGACGCATGACAGCTGTCAAAGAGTTAACTTTGACAGTGTCAAATGACTGATGGACGGCTATGCGAGACAGCGTGTAAAACTAGTAAACAATGCGTGAGACTTTCCAGCTGAAGGTTATTCATTTTTGCGTCGGTTTGACTTTTAGTAGTAATCCACCAACACTTGCACTCGCTTGGAGTTGATTTCCAAAATAGATTCGTAGCAAGCATAAACGATCAGGGTGGTGGTATGGTATCGTGGTGGTAACAGTACCCTGAATCTCATTACCAGCGTTAAATTTCCGTTGGAAACATGGGATAAGGCGTTGGCATCTTCGGCGGCGTTAAAGACAAACAGTGTCCTAAACGCACCGCGGGGGCCACGGTGGCTTTTTTCACAAACAGAGAGGCTCCCAGCACTTTTAAATGGTAGGTGGCGTCACCGGCACACATGAGGCTGAAGGCGTCGCTGGCTCTGGTGAGCTTGACTCTCAAATCCACCGCGTTCAAAAGAAGCCTCTTGCTGAAAAATATGTCAGCGTGGAGAGGTCCCAGCAGGTGGACCTCTTTGGAGGTAAAAGCGGCCCTCTCGCACAGGCCTTTGTTGGGCCCGTTGGTGACAACCACTGAGTCCATAGCACCGGCCATGTCTTTGTAGAATAACCCGGCGCTGAACTGACTTTTTAAGGCGTCTTCCGAATAGTTTAGTAAGGTTTCTATCATGGCCCTGTACGGGTGAGTGGTGCTGGATTGCGATATCAATCTGTCTCCCAGAATAAAGTCGCATTGACTAAAAATTGTATTCAAGGGGTAATTGATCAGGCTCACCAGGCTCCGCATTGGTGATTTTTACCCTCAGGTGCAGCAAGGTGTTGTTCAGATCCAGATATTTGTCACCATCTCCCAGTATAAAAAAAAACTCTATGGGGCCGCCGTCTGTAATCGCAGACAAAGGCAAAACCTCCGTATAGAGTTTTTCATCGATAGACAGCTGGGTCATGGGCGCTGAAAATAAATCCAGCTCTGCTATACTGCATTTATTTATTTTCCTAAAGAAATATATCTCCAGAGCAGGAGCAAAGCCCTTTCTCACCAAAGGCGCTACAAAACGAAATAACTTACTAAATACAGAGCCTATACCTCTCCCGTACATCACAGGGGACCCGTAAAAGCCGGGCAGTGCTCCCCCTACTTGATTTTTATAATAACTCACAAAACGGTGAGGGTCTGTTTTGAGACTCTGAATCTTTTTTTTATACACTGGAAAGAGTTTTGACGGGCCTGAAATGTAATTTCAACAGTCTTGCCAAAGGTGAAATCGACGGGTAGGTTTTGATCCCTGCACATCGACGATTCTCAATAGAGGAGCGTAAGCATCACCCGCCACCTGGTGTTGTACCACGTCTGTGTAACAGTAGAGGTGGTACATCCCCACTTTTATATCCGCGGGATAAGGAGCCGTCTTCGATTCAAACTTGATCCATTCTCTGGGCTTTACACCTAGGATGTAAGCCATGGGTGGAAAACAACGAAGATGAAACTGACCCCCAGCGTGATATTAACATTTCTTGTGAACGTCGTTAAAGACTATTTTAATGTCCGTATCGATACGTCTAAAAAACGTGTTGAACTCGTCCGCAAATTGCTTGGCGCTTCTGTAATAACCTTCCATAAATCTTTGACGACGACCCCCGTCTCTTTCTTGGACGCGCTTTCAACCGCCGCTACCTGCACATCACCTTTTCTATTTACGAGAAGAACGGCCTTCACCTCTTCTCCCGCTTCCTCATCCTCTTTGGGTTTCTTTTTCCAATCAAAGTAAATCATGAACCGTACATGTTTTGAAAAACTTGAGAGGTATTTTCCTTGGTCACCTGCTGAGGGGTCATTTTTATACTTTTATGGTAGCTGTTATAACTTTTCACCACAGTATTTGCGGGTGTTTTTAGCGGTAAAATACCTCCACGTTCAAGTTTTCAACGTACGGTTACATCTTTTCACCACTGAAGCTTTCTGATCGCTGGCCGTGGCAAAATGTTTTACCTTGTGTTTCTTCATAAGCCTCTGGAAATTCTTTACCAGAGTCCGTTTGTAACTTTTCGGGGGTCCGGCTCTCTTTAAAAACAGATTCAAAATAAGATAAAGATAACCGTCCTCGGCCAAAGCCTGCATATTGCAGAGATCGGCCTGAAATTGAACCATCGGTCATGGAACAAACACTCTATTCCTAGGAAAATTTACTCTGACCGGTTTATGCAGAGTATAAGCATCCTGCTCTGATAGAAATTCTTTAACTTTTTCCACATTTACTTTTTTACCCATTTCATCTTGCAAGGCTCTGCAGAGTCTGTCCGCCCCTCCAAAGCTGCCCGGGTGAACCGGGTTATAATATGCTTTTTTCATGACGCTTTTCTCAGACATGTTGACACCCGCGCCTCTCCAGAGTTCAAGCATCAGAAATACGTAGCAAATATATGATGGTTCAAAATATATGAATGTTCAAAATACATTGAAAATATATGATGGATCAACACATATACATCGTTATAATATTTAAACATCAAGGCTGTACAGGGCGGTCCTCATCACCGAGGCTCCAATGGTGGCTCTAATAACACAATGCAGCTTCAGCAATTCACTCCAGACGTGTGTAGGCACATTGTTTTGTACACGTTGATTTATGACATCTACAATCAAAGCATATATCATAAATAGATGATCCACATTGTCATAATTAATCTCTCTGATCATTTCATCAAATGCTTTGGGTAATGACCGTTCAGCCGTGAATTGCGAGGCAACCGTGATGAGTAAACCCCGCAAGGGTCCTCCGTGACTTCGAACCGAGTCCAACCTCTTTCTCATTTCATCCACAGGATTATCATTTGTTGTGTTTTCAATCACCCCTTCTAAAATAAAGACTAACCGGCTGGTAGTCCAGTGATCCTCCAAATGCGCCATCAATTTTCCACAATAATCCCCCATTTCTTCAACTCTTCTCCGCCGTTCCACAGGGTGAAGGAAATGCTTCTGCCAGACCTTGGATCCTCTCACCCGACACGTGGATGGAATGATTTTTCAAGGCCACGGCGATGGCAGGAACAAATTTATCCAAAGTCTCTCGTTCACCTGCTCAAAGTACTTCAGGTAGAAGTAGTCCGGCGCATCCTCCAGACACTCTGCTCCCTCTGACTGGGGTGGCCGATGATACAGCCGTAGCTGATTTCCGAATGAAAAACAGAGATGATGTGGTTCAGCAGATGAGACACCACGGGTTTCACCGTGTTCGAAAGAGCCACATCCTCTCTCTCCGCTGGGTGTGTCAGGAGCAATCTGCGCAGCCGTTGGGGAGTTTGGTGGTTCTGCGAGACATCCGCTCGACGGATAAGGAGCGATCCGGGTCAGATGTTTTCCTGCGAGACCGCAAAGTCAGCGGACTAGGAGGACGAGGACTTGGCGGGCAGACCGTTGTGGGTATGAAAGACATGATTTTATCTTCTTGTTCTCGTCGGGCTTTTCTATCTTTTTTAAAGTACGGCTGAGAGGAGGCGGAGTTACTCACACACCATTTTAGCCATGTAAGCGTGTTGGAATTGGTCAGGAGGAGGAGGAGGAGGCTGAGGAGTTATTCGTAGACCAATGACATAGAAGGGGTGGAGTCTAATACACCAGAATTTTTCTCACCAGCAGAATGTCTCTGAAACTCTGACTGCTCGCAGAGTCTTAATTTTCTCTGTGTATTCCTCTATCATCGTCAACCAGTTCTTGAACGGAATGTGCAAACATCTCTGAAACACTCCGCCCTCGTTGTTGAAATACTCCAACACAAACTCGTCCTCACACCCTTCACTCACCCAACGGGCGGCTCTGTTGTACCATCGACTCGACGGGGTACTCTTGGTCTCCCACACAATGCTGGCTGCAATTCTTTTTTTCGGAACTCCTGATGATCCCTCTTCTTTTTTCACGCCATTCACTTTTAAATTTGTTACACCCACCAACGTCAGTGCCGACCAGTCTGTTGAGGAGAGAGTTGCTCTCGATCCCACCGGGCTGTAAACCTCATCTTTTTCCAACTGGTAAAAACACATCTCTTATAGTATAGTTGAACACGTACCCCCAGGCACTGCCGTCCGACAGTTTCCACTCTCTGTGGAGAGCCTCGGGTGCTGGAGTCTGAATCTGACACAAATATGTCACCCGCTTCTTCGGAGCTCCTCGTAATTCATTATAACTCGTTATAGGAGTCTCCCCAATCACCACGTTCGGGGCGGCAGACTCTGATTTCATGTTGTTTTCAGCCATTTTCTTACTCTCGCAAAAAAAAAAAAAAAAAACCTCAACACTCAACACACAACACAAGTTTTTTTTTTCCTTTCACTGCAGCACACGTCCAAAACTCTTTGCCTGTCACCCTCTATTTGAATTGAGCGCCATTCTGCTCGTGCTCGCCCCCCATACGATCGCTAGGGGCGTGGACACACTAGGGGAGTGGTTATGGCTGGATCAGTGGGTGAAAACCTAATTCCTCTCCAGTCAACCCTGATTTGCAAAGTAGAAAGAAACACTCTGTGTCGTGTGAAAATCGTCCTCTCCTTTCATTACAACAGAGGTTTGAAAAACGGACGAAACTGAAAATTACAAAAGACCCTAGTGAGTAGCCCCTTCATAGGGAGAAAACACAACTTTCAGATGATTTAAAACTCTTTTTTCTATCTTGTTGTGTTAATACCATTGTATTGTCAATATACTCCCTCTTCATAGGGAGAGAAAAACACTCTCTGCTCCTTTCACTCTAGCAAAACACTTCCTCCCTCTTTGCCTGTCAACCTGGAAATGAATTTGCTGCCATTCTGCTCATCCCCGCCCTCGAATGATCTGATTGGTAGTGCCCTCTTCGCCAGGGGCGTGGAGTGTTTAGGAGCGGTGAAACGCTCTCATTGGTCGAGAGGGGAGGGGTCAAAAGGTCAACTAAGATCAAAGGATCTGTCAAGTTTGACGAGAAGGTGTACATATTACTCTCTCGCGTTAAATGTTTTCAGAATTTCCACAAACATTGAACTTGCAGACATGCAGTGTATTTCGCGCTCACTCACAAAGTTGCGAGTGCTAGTTGTGTTACTGCAAAATTAAATATGATTTTCAATTCAGAAAGAAGACAGAACAAACATGTACATTGCCTCTTTACTGTCATTGCACTCTACACATAGCAGGCGTGACAGTTGGTCTCCATTTTACATTATTCTCTGCAGGGAGTAGTTATTTTTTGTATACATAGAAACTCAAAAGAGTCCATGAGATGCAGTGTTTCTAATGAGAAGCACTTTGGCACTGTTCAGTGTCAGGTCTACAAGTCAAGGTTCCTCAATCATCCACCCAAATTGGTGACCTCTCTGGGAATTTCTCACAATTGGCTGCACTGCACTGTGCTGTAAAACGTGACACAGAGCTTCCAATTTTGCCTCGTATTAAAAATTGAAGGAAGAATATGTACTGTTTATAGATTTACTGTGCAATTTTAAATCAATTGTAATTCTTGTCTATATACTGTACAGCTATATATCAATTCAATTGAATATTCAATCGATTTTTTCACTTATTAGTGTATACTTTTGTGTGAGCACAACAATAAAAATATAATACGTTATATAAACCACTGCATGTTCCAGTTTTGATTGTGTGCCATCAATAAATAAGTTGCATTCTTTATTTATATTAAATATTCTTTTTTTATAAAAAAAATACAGGTTTGCTTTTAGAATCAGTGGAAACTGTGTATTGTCCAATCTTTGGCTAGTCACAGACATATCTTGTGTTTTTCCAGTGTACAGCAAGAACTCTAGCCACCTGAAGAACAAAAAACATGTTATGTCCATTGCTTGGAAACAATCCAAAAATATTGGCTAGGATTTGCAACTGCACTACTACTTGACTGTTTTATCACCATTTTGCCAGTTTACATAAAGCCATCTACAGATCGTCAGACTCTGGGATGGGGGTCGGCTCCAGGGTGGGAAGGATCAGATGGGTGCCCTCAGATATCCATCCTTGGGCTGTCCTGTTGAAGGTGGGTCGCTTCCCTTGCTCCTGGAGCTCTGGGTATCTGGGCAAGTTCAGGTCTATCTCTGGGATTCTGAACGTGATTCCTCTGGGAGCTTTTTCAAAACCCCCGTAAGGAGTTGCAACCCTGTAATGTAGCCCAAAGTGTGAATTTGACTCTTTCTTACATTCTGTGCTAATTCAACAAAATGTGCTTTGAGCCCTCTTACCGGTTAAAGCATTTGTATTCAGGAAGTTCCTGTCGGGGATCTAGTCCAGGCATTGCTAGTTTGAGTGTTTCAGCGAGGTCCGGGTTCCTCAGAATTGCCTCCTCCCATGGAGAGTGATAGGCCTTGGCCATCCGTGTGGTGCTTATCTTTTCTGCAGTGCTATCTGTAGAGGAGAGACCACAAACAAACATTACACCAGATGAGAAAAGCCTTTATGAAACAATGCTGTGGTGGCTTGTTTTTAAATGGTCTGACAGTTTGATGTGCAGGTGTTAACGTAGATCCATTTTCTTTAGCCTGTTTTTTATGGGAGTTTAAGAATTTTAGAGCGGATAGGATTATGAATAGTGTCTGTGCTTAGTGAACACTTAAATCAGGCAGACTGCATTGTCCATCATTACAGTGTGAGGCCTTAAAATATCACATAGTTGGAGTGTGCTCTCATCACATTATGTGATGATAAGAGATGACACTGATCTGAGGTGTTCCAGAATGAGGCCTCATGGAACTAAATAAAATAAAAAATTTTAAGTGGTCTAGCTTGTGTATTTAACCATACACAATATCATACAACTCACATTTGCTGCCATATGATGAAACCAGCTTTTACAAGTTCATAATAGCTGTCGTTGCTGTGACAGCTTCACATTACACAATCAGTTGGTCTGCCCAAGTCTTAGATGGTGGAGGAAATGGTAGATACTCAAACTAACAATTTTATAGTGTTAGTTATAGCTTGGTTTTACTGATGATTAAAATGCATCCTCTAATACCTTTAAATCATGACTATGTTTTAATCTTAACCCTTCAGATTATACTCAATATATCAACCATACATGCAATTATTACCTGAAACAGTGTTTCCTGCAGTAGCAGCGTCTCCATGGGTGGGCACCTCCACTTTAATTTCTACAGTTTGTGTATTCCCAGCTAAAATATCATTCTGCAAAGCAAAACGATCGAAGAACGGTGTACAAATTCAGTTTTGGTTAAAATCCTAACAATTGTGTAACAAAACAATCAAAGCTGGGTCATCTGTAACTGCTGTTGGCAATCATATGCTCAAGTGTGTACTCTCATAGTAAAACACACACACACACAAACACACACACGCATACACACATGAATCAGCAGGACTGATAAAGTGGAAGCAGCTCCTCAGCCAAGTGCCTGAATGGCCTCTCGGAGGATTTGGCAGGAGGATGCAGAAGGCACGCAGCACATGTCACTGTTATCATCCATATACTGTAGCACTTTTTTTTTCAAGAGCACATTTTCTGATAAATTGGGTGAATGTGTAATACACAGACATTTCATATATTATATATCGACTCATTCAAAAATATGACAACGGCTCAATAACTTACATTTAGCTGTGCATTTGCCTCATTTTGGATACTTTCAAATGTGTATTTGTCAGATCTCCTCTGGCGCATTTTAAAAAGCCGAGAACCTTTGTTGGAAAGCAGCGACAGCTCCTCCAACATGATGTCTTTAGGAGTGCTCAGTTTTTTCCCGAGATCCATGACGTCCCCTGGGAGAAAGCAAAAATGAGAAATAAGTACATAGTATTGAGAATCCCAATCACCCATATCGTTACACTGGCCAACGATTTCATCTGCCAATTAGACAAATAATGACACGTAACAGGTAAGCCACATGCTTACAGCTGACGGTTGTGGCTATGTAAATAATTGTATGTTCATTTGACATCAAAAACTAATGTGACCAGCTTGGGGTAGTATAGTTTTAATACTTTTCCATGAGTTTACATTATGTGTGTGCTATTATGTGTTGCCAACTCAACAATTAAAATGGTAATGTTGAAGGGAGGTGGCGATATAGTGGCTTTAATTTTTGCTCCTGGGCCCCATAGTGGGTAAATTCAACTCTGTTTTTAGAGCTGGAAAGTACACGATAGGCAATATAAATATCTCATGGAAATTTTGCCTCATATAATTTTGTCATCTGAAGGGCCTTAAGAAAAGGTCCAAAAAAGACATCAAATGTATAACAAAACTTAGGTTTTCAGTGTTATAACTCATGTTATAACAGCCATAGCTCAGTTGCACCAGTGATCCCCTTAGCTCTAAGCAGTGATGATTTTATTAACTTTTTTACAGATAAAATTCTCACAATCAGAGAAAGAATTTATCAGCTCTTGCTTACGTCAGATAAAAGTCCCCTACTGAATACAACAACTCCTGAATCAGCTGCGACGCCTCTTTTACATCTGGAATCATTCTCACCTCTGAATCTCTCAGAGCTAGCTTCTATAGTTTCATCATCCAGACTGTCAACATGTTTATTAGACCCAGTACCAACTAGCCTCTTTAAAGAGATCTTTTTTTTTTTATTGAGCCGTTCAATCTAGATTTGATTAATCTGACTTTATTTCTGAGTTATGTACCTCAGGCACATAAGACTGCAGTCATCAAACCCCAGCTTAAAAAGCCTAATCTTGATCCAGATGTTTTGGCAAACTATAGACCCATATCGAACCTTCCATTTATTTCTAAAATCATTGAGAAAGCTGTAGCTACAACTACACAACCATGTGGATGGGAACAGTTTGTTTGAAGAGTTTCAGTCAGGATTTAGAGCCCATCATAGCACAGAAACAGCGCTGGTTAAAGTCTCCAATGACATTCTAATGGCTTCAGACAATGGATAAGCCTCCATACTTCTAGATCTCAGTGCTGCATTCAACACCATAGATCATAATATTTTACTACAGAGACTGGAACATGAAATTGGAATTAAAGGAACTGCACTAACGTGGTTCAAATCCTACTTATCAGATAGATATCAGTTTGTGCATGTTAACAACAGCTCCTCCTCATGTACTGTAGTCAGTCATGGAGTCCCGTGGGGTTCGGTACTTGGACCAATCCTCTTTACGCTTTATCTGCTTCCTCTAGGCAACATTATCAGGAAACACAGCATCAACTTCCACTGTTATGCAGACGATACTCAGCTGTACCTATCAATGAAGCCAAATTAAGTCACTCAGATAGTCAAGACTGCAGGCATGTCTTGAAGACATAAAAGTCTGGATGACTGGAAATGTTTTACTTCTCAACTCCTACAAAACAGAAGTTATTGTACTCAGCCCTAAGCACCTCAGAAAAATACTATCTAATCATCTCATCAGTCTGGGCGGCATCACTTTGGCTTCCAGCTCCACTGTAAGAAACCTTGGAGTAATTTTTGACCAGGACATGTCCTTTGTCCCTCACATAAAACAAGTTAGTCGGGCAGCTTTCTTCCACCTGAGAAACATTAGGAAAATCAGAAACATCCTTTCTCAGGATGATGCAGAAAAACTAGTCCATGCATTTGTAACTTCTAGGCTGGACTACTGTAACTCATTACTAGCTGGATGTCCAAACAAATCTCTAAAAGGCCTTCAGTTAATTCAGAACGCTGCTGCACGAATATTAACAGGAACTAGGAAAAGAGATCATATCTCGCCTGTGTTAGCTGCTCTTCATTGGCTGCCAGTAAAATATAGAGTAGAATTCAAAATCCTTCTTTTAACATATAAAGCTCTCAATGGCCAAGCCCCATCATATCTCAGAGAGCTCATAGTTCCTTACTGTCCTAGCAGGCCACTCCGCTCTCTAGATGGAGGTTTACTTGTGGTTCCTAGAGTCTCCAAGAGTAAATCTGGAGGCAGATCGTTCAGTTATCAGGCTCCTCTTCTATGGAACCAATTTCCAGCATCGGTCCGGGGGGCAGACTCTTTAGTAATTTTCAAGACCAGGCTTAAAATTTTCCTGTATGACAGAGCTTATAGTTAAAAAGTTAAAGTCCTCTACTCTTTAGCTATGCTGCTGTAGGCCTAGGCTGCTGGGGGAAGGACTGAGCTTCTCTCTCTCTCTCTCTCTCTCTCTCTCTCTGTCTCTCCTTGTCTCTCCCTGTTACCCTCTCTCCCCCTCTCCCTCTTTCTCTCTCCCTCCGTCTCGCTTGCTCTCCTTTCCTCCCCCCTTGCATGCGTTGATAAGAACCATCCTTCTTAAAAAAACACAGTTTCACCCAGTTCTAAGCATTTATACTGCATTTACTAACCATGTTCTGCCAAAGTCTCTGTCTCTCCCAGTTCCTCTCCTCTCTCTCCCTGTCCTCATCCTGCAGGTGATGACTCATCACCATCCCATGTTCCTGCAACACCTGCTGGTCCCATATTTCATGAATTCTGTACTACAGCTCAACTCCATGAACTTCATGCAGCAACATGTTCCTGCCTACACCTCCCTCCAATGCCTATGTCACTCTCTCTCTCTCTCTCTCTCTCTCCCACTCTCAACCCAACCGGTCGAGGCAGATGGCCGCCCCCCCTGAGCCTGGTTCTGCTCGAGGTTTCTGCCTCTTAAAGGAAGTTTTCCTTGCCACTGTTGCCAAGTGCTTGCTCATCGGGGGATCTGTTGGGTCTCTTTAAATAAATTTATAAACAGTTTGGTCTAGACCTGCTCTATATGTAAAGTGCCTTGATGTAACTTTGTTATGATTTGGCGCTATACAAATAAATCTGATATAATGAAATAAATCTGATGTTATGGAAAATTTGTTATCATAGTTGAGATTTTGTTTTGGATGCACATGATACTCCCTCATCCACCAATAGTGATGGAATGTACCCCAGCTGTCACCAACCTTCACAATATGCAAACAGCTACACAGTTGGCCCGCAAAACATCCCCCACTCTCCCAATCACCCTCCCACCCACCCAGAAATAGACTTTTGAAAAGAACAACGACAAAGGATTAGTCACCATAGGTGGTGCATCAGCCCCATTGGCTTATTTATGGCAAGTGCTGGAGAGTAGCCCTGACATTTTGAACCCAGATCAGAATGGATATTCTCTGGCAGCAGTGTGTTGAGTCTGAGCTCTAACATCATACCATTGGTACCATGGACCTCTTGGCAAATAGCTGCTGCACACTTCTTCCTCTCTCCAGCTGGCATTGTACAGAATTGTGACATTGAAGGTTTGGCAAGGTTGGCAGAACTCAGGAGGACTGGAAACACATACAGGACACAGGATGTAGTTGTTCTGCCCAAGTCATAAAGAGTATTACTTGGAAAGTAATCTCACTGATTCAGAAAAGTGCTATGTTCAGCTAAATAGTGTTTAGCTGAATGCTGAATCTTTTCTCAGAGAAAACATTCCTGTAATACCGTGCTTTTAGCCTTATCAAATGGAGAATACTCATGAGATCTCACAGTGTATAATTCTCTTCATTAGGTTCTGCTTATATAACATATATACAATAGATTGTTTCTTGAGTATACAAAATCTGTCTCCCATTTGCTATACATATACACTGGATTTTGAAGATAATTTGGAGGGTTCCCAGTTAGATAAACCTGCCATATCAGTGCTTGTCATGTTACAATAATGCCTGTAGAGGTAGCATTCAACAGATTACACTATATTGCATAATCCTAAAACCCCACTGTACTTGTAGTGGTACCACACACATAATTCTCAAATCTGGCCATGTCACTGGACTGAATTTTTTGAGTGAGCTAACGTTAGTGGCATCTCCTGTTAATGCTGTCACAAGATAAATTACCTGTGCAAAGGTCAAGGGTGAATATTGCTCTTGTACAGTATATGTAGATGCAAAGCACAAGCAGAAAGCAGAAAACGCGGAAAAAAAATACAGAAACACAAAATCCCAAATAACATTTTACATTTTAGTGGTTGTATATGTTTAAGGTCTTCTTTATTGTAAAATATAAACCCCATAAATCTAATGTAATGGGAAAAAAAGATTCTGAAAATAAAGTTCAAAATGTACTTTTACAAACAATCTTAAATGTTTAATAGCTCAGTTGTGCCTGGTGATTGACTTTGCAACTGTAATATTTATTAGATTATCAAAATGATTTCAGACAAAATAAACTGACTGTGGAGAGATGTAATTTTAAACAGAGAGAATATGTCTAATTAACTGATCATCTCTCAAACATCTCGTCATCACTACGCCATAAGAAATAACAGAAAATCTAAATGTTAGTTGCATGCACCCAAATTTCTTTCTTTACGATCCAGAATGACCGACAGTATACCTTACTGTAATTTAAATCCACCTCATATTCACAAAGTACACCCAGATAGGGGTCATCCATACCTGCAGAGGTGTCCTTAATCTTCAACCTGTATTCTTGAAGTGGAGACACGGAGACTCAGGGGTCAACCTACAGTAGGTAGTTGGATCTTCCCTGATCTTCACACTACTGGGGACTAAAACCGGACTGTGACTGTGTCTCTGTATCTGTTGTGAATGGAATGTGGCTTACATCAATAGGCTAAATTTAACCTGCCAAACACTCAAAACTACTCTGAAACACCATGGCGCAAGGAGAGCGACCAGAGGGAGAGAGGAAGATGGTCAGCACACACATGCCCACTGATGTTCTTCGGGGCAGGACTTCCCTTCGAAGACATATTCCTTTCCTGGGTTGAATCCTTAAAGCGAATGCATCTCTGTGGTTGACATAACATCTGAGGCTTCAAGCTAAGAAGGTCGTCATTAGGCCATAGCTGTTACTGGTATACTGCTGTCTTCAAACTGAATTGTCATTACGTCTGATTACTGGCTTTTGATAATGACATACAGATAACTGATGAACGTTACAGACCAATGTGATCTTAGCCCCAAGACAGCTCTCAGCCAAAAGGATTTTTTTTTTTTTTAAACATCAGGGCCATTATCCGATGACTTCAGACATCCTGGATATTATGTCCTGCAACATTTTCATTTGTGCTATAATGATGCAGTTTCTTTTAAATTACAGATTATAATTAATGTTGAAAATAATGGTAAAAACACTTTAAAACATAAAGGGGTTTTTTTGTCTTTTAATTTTCAGCTAGTGTTTACAAGGTGCAAAAACATAAAAAATAAAAAACAGTTGAGAAAAAAACAAGACTCTAGTGTAGATTCACAAATTCTGAAAAGTGCTACATTAGAAATATCTTAATTTTAAAAAACGTTGACATTTGCAGACAGAAATTGTGGCTCTGTTTACATTTTAAACTGGCACAGTGAACAATCAAAAGTAGGTTACTTAATTAAATGTATGCATGCAACATTAATTCCTCTTAACCAAGAAGATAGAAATAATAGTGGCTCTTGTAGCCATTTTAAAATCATACATGCAGATTGTTAATTTAGAAAAAGAAAAATACTTACTGCAGTTTTTCTGTTGACTTTTTTTTGGCATTATAGCTTCCTTAGAGTATATAAAGAGAATATATTTGCCACTGCCAAAGTGTTGTGATACAAGTGATTATGTTAAAAATAAGTCACATCTGTAATAATTATCACCGGAAGAAATATTCAAATGTGAAATTTAAGTGATCAAAAAGTCCCAGTGAGTACTAATGTTAATGATAAACTGATGAAAACCTACACATGAGATTTGTGCCTTATTTGTACCTTATTTCTCACCATATATTTATAATCAACAATTATTAGTGAGGAATTAATGTTTCACTTAAGAAAACCACAAAGCAATACCAAATTTCTTTCAAACACCACACATTCATTTTAACTTGTATTACACATTCTTAATCTTACCCTAACTCAGTGCTTCTCAATTATTTTCTGTTACGCCCCCACTAGGAAGAAGAAAATACCCATCCCTGCCTCGTATCATTTGTCTATAAAATTGTTATAAGTACACCTCGGCATAACATTTTACATGCTAACACGTTATTATCATTAAAGAAAACTAAAATTAAAAAGGGAAGGAATATAGATACATTTACAATAAAGAATAACTTTATTAACATTGTTCTTTAGTCTATATCGGTGCAATAAAACCCTAATACTCCCTGCGCACACTCTGACAATGACAGCGCCACTGCCATCTACTGTAGTGGAGGTGCAATTACACTTTATTCTAAAAAAGTATGTTCCGCGGGCATCGCACCGCGACCAACTTCCACTCTTTGAGAAGCACTGCCCTAATGACAGTTTTTCTTAAAAACCAACTGCAGTGGTCCACTTCTGTCCTAAATAATTCGCAGTGATCACCGCACAACACCAAAATGTCCGATCCGCCCTCAACAAAAAAGCTAAAGTAAGTTGCTGTGTTCTTCAATTTAAGTGATCACTCACACCATGAGGATAGCAACTTTCTTTTTATGCACAACCCACAACACCCTTCAAATATATAACCACATGAAATAATAAATGGTCTAAAATAATAAGACTTTTACCCAACATACCTCAGCAACAACCTATGTTTTCCTGATCATACATCAAACATATTTCTTTCTTTCTTTCTTACTTTCTTTGCAAAATGTATGATGCATGCCTGATGTCATGTTAACTCCTCTGAACTGCACTATAGAGAGAAGAGCACTTTCTAGGACTGGAGCCTATGTATCCAAAGCTGGACTTACTGCCAAGCCCTAGAGGCTGTGCAGGTCTGAAGGGAGGCCCATAGAAGGCTGGTTTCTTAGGTGAAAATGTCCTGCTCAGAGATGCTGTGTGGGAAAAAGGGGCGGCAAGATAACTACTCCTACTGATGGCTGGAGGATCAAGACACACCCTGCGCTTCCATTCGTCTGGTGGCTCTGGCAGAGATCTGCAATGGCCTGCAGCTTTCACACTGGAGGCAACCGATGATGGGAGGCTCTGAAACACAAATGCCTCTTCCACTGAACCAATGGGGCTTCTGGATGCTGCCTCCCAGGGTGAGAGTGGCCTGTAGACATTTTCCTGAAAGGATGTTTGTCTCTCTGTGGGTAAAATTGCCGCCTGCATACCAGGAGTGCTCACAGGTGACAGAAGCCCAGGTGAAGGCTTTGAATTCAGCCACTTGGGCAAGCTCATGGAGCGGCTTCGACCAAATCCCTGAAAGAAAACATTCATGTCAACTGAGTGGTGTGGCAGCAGTTTTGCCGTCTTTGCTGCCCCCCTCTGGCTTCAAAGCCGGAACAACTAATGACTAACTTCCATATATTTTACTTTAAATTACATGAACGATTTTAGTTATCAAAGGGGAACAGACTAATTCATTATAGTTTTACTTTCTGAGTTCAAAGAATAGTGGCTTCTTGTTTTCCTGACAGGGAAAGTAGAAGAAGTTGTTGAGATACTGCTATAGGCCTAGGTTACTGGGGGAAGGACTGAGCATCTCTCCCTCTCCCTCCCTCCCCTCTGCATGCGCTGATAAGAACCATGCTTCTTATCAAATCACTGTTTCGCCCAGTTCTAAGCATTTGCGCTACATTTACTAACCATGTTCTCCTGAGGTCTCTGACTCTCCCAGCTCCTCTCCTTTCTCTCCCTGTCCTCATTCTGCAGACTCATTCTGTGACTCATCGCCATCCCATGTTCCTGCAAGGCCCGCTGGTTCCATATCTTCATGAATTCTGTGCTACAACTCCATGAACTTCATCTAGCAACATGTTCCTGCCTGCACCACCCCCCCATGCCTCTCTCACCATCTCTCTCTTTCTCTCTCTCTCTCTCTCTCTCTCTCCCACTCTCAACCCAACCAGTCAAGGCAGATGGCCGCCCCCCCGAGCCTGGTTTTGCCCGAGGTTTCTGCCTCTTAAAGGAAGTTTTTCCTTGCCACTGTCACCAAGTGCTTGCTCATCGGGGGATCTGTAACGTAAAAAGGTATCACACAATGTGGATGTTTCTCCTTTACCTGCGTTCGGCCAGCTGTTTGGACAGCTGCTGCTGTACTTAGATTACGTTTCTGTACCACATATAGGCATACCAAGTGTCCTCTGGAGAATAACTAAGTATTTCTTGTACTCATTAAAAGATGATAAAACATTGCTTGGAACTAGGTTTCTGAAAACTTCTCCTTAGAGGGAAATCCACTCTGAAAGGGTTAGTACATTTTATCCATTTCAGCAAGTAATTCCATAACTTTCAGGTTAGCATAACAACAGACAGTAATCATTACGCTATGATGTGCATGGTTTGACAACAAATCCACTAAATCGTTTGCATTTCTTAGACAAGCCAAGAAACCTTCTGTAACACAAATGTAACTATGCCAAAATATTTTTTACCTTGTGTAATTGTTGCATGGTTGCTTTATATGCAATTTTAGAAAATGCAGTTGTATTAACTGACTTGTCAAAATCACTGGACATATTATTGCAATAGCAAGATGCTAACTCTGCTTGAGTGTGGATTTCTTAACAGGACTGATCTGAAAGTGGAGGTAAAGAACATCGTTCCAAACATTTGACATAAAGCTCAAAAGGTGCAATAATGGAAATGTCATGAAAACAAATATACAGAACTATATTTATTTTCACAACATCTTCTTCTGTCTAAAAGAGTAAGTCACACGGTGATAGTATGAACCTTCAGTTGTCCACCATTTCATATAAATACAAGCAATGATCCTTTAACAATAGCCAACGGTCGAGTAGATTTTAGAGAATGGATGTTGCTGAAGGTTCAGTAAATATGACAATCTGTGCCAAATTGTGAGGCAGCGAGAAAGATACAGGAAGAAATGTGGGTGACTCATATAAAAAGAACTGCATACAGCAGCCGAGGAGAAGAGAACAGAGGCTCACGACACATAGGAAACACACAGGTAGGAGGAAAGGGAAATTTAATGGCATGATTGTGCTGGTGACAAGAAGTGCAATAAAGACTGATATGCCAGAAAGACAGAGACAGACAGGATGCTTTTGTATTTTGAGTTGCTTATAATAAAGGCAATATCTTTAAACCTGAACAAGAGCAAAATTCTGCTCATGTTTGACATCAGGATGAGAATACAGAATCTCTGATGACTTTAGAGGCAGTTCAGTAACTATCCATAACTGATGAGTGCAGAAAATATATCCACATAAAAACATTTTAGTCACCAGGATTAATTATCTGAACGAACATTGATGCTTTTGGTTGCTGTGATAGCATAAAAGTTTGGAATGAGACTGAAGAAAAAAGGCATGCATAGACAGTTTCTCCCCAAACACAAGACATATTATGTGACTAAATGCAAGTTACTCTTATTCCAGATTAGAGAAATTTAAATATTTTGGACCATGGTTAAAAAAAGATGTGTAAATATAAATGTTGTGTCTAGTTTTAGGATTCATGCAATCTTATTACATTATTAAGAAAAAAAATTAAATAAATAAAAGAACAACTCAGATACCTTAGGTGAACAAGACTCTATACATATTGTGGGGAAACATATTGCACATGTAACAGCACTCAACATAACTTTGCCTCACATTTCCTTTTAGAACATATAACCACTTCCCACCATTTAGAAAGATGATGTAATGAGTTATTTATATAATTACCTTAAAAAATAATCACTTTGTCAGCTTTGTCAGCTACATATATATATATATATATATATATATATATATATATATATATATATATATATAGGTGGAAATGTAGAGATTACTGCACTGTCTGAATAGAGCCCTCTTTAAAATAATTTACAGTGTGCAAAAATAAATAACACATACATTACATTTCCACCATTTATGTAAGACATTTCAGATGCTAGCAAGTTGCAGATGTAATGGCTATCTATTGTCTCAGTGTTGACTACACTAAAACCTAACCATATACAGTATTAGGACTAATGAAGCATAGCAACAGGCCTCCACTGTTTGCCTGTCACTATTGGCTTCTTAGCAGAAAAATTTGGCAGAGGAGCCATTTGGCGTGCACCTCTAGCAATAAGAGATGCAGGAGAAAAAGCTGAAGCTTTGCTGTCACCAGTAGATGACTGCTGGGAAGATATGCTTGCAGGTCGGGCGCTTGGTGCTTGCTTGCAGGTTATGTGATAGGCTGCAGGTGTGGGGGTGTGCTTGTCATCCAAGTGTTTGTCAATTGCCAGAGGCTCAGCGGATCTTGTGTTTTGGAAGGCAGAAGAGTTTGGGGAACTTACCAAATGAGCAGCAGGGGCTTCTGCCTTGTCCTGAATGACAAGCTCAGAGGTATTGTAAGGAGAATGAGAAGAGGCAACTCTATGTTTAAGGTTTTGGGTAACCTCGAACTTTGACACTTGGGTTGGTTTGGTGCTAGGGCTTTTGGCCTCAGGGACTGCATCATACTTAAACAATGATGAGTCCAACTGGTAAGGCTGATGTTTCATGATATCTAAAGCATTAAGATGCTTTTGGGGTGCTTTTGGTTTTTCTTTGGTCTTGGGCTTGATTTGAGGGCTTGTCGAAGGGAACTGCTTGCCTGCTGATGGAGGATAGAAAGGGGCAAGAAGGGGATTGTACGATAAAGGCGGTGGGGCACGTACATTGGAAGAATACCTCCAGGAGTTAGGGAGGGACAGGGTTGGGGAAGCCGATCTTGTTTTGCTAGCTTGCACTGAATCACTATCAACAACAAACTTCTCCATGCGACACTGTCTCTTAGCAAATAACTGTGCACCTTTTCCCATCAAAATTGGACCATCGCCAGCCTGATTAATACCTCTGTCTGAGACCTGTCCCTTTTGAGAAGCCTGTAATGCGTGGATGTACGACTTTCCTCCTTGGGGTGGGCAAGAGGCAACTGAGTTTGGAACACTACCTAATTTATTCCTTGACGGGAAAGGTGGGCAATGTGAGCTGTAAGTAGGACTGCGGGCCTGCATACTCACAGGGGACTGGGGCTGCTGTTGAGTCCAGTTATTTGTGGTTTGCTGAGGATGAAGCTGAGAAGACGAGCTGACAGGAGCCCAGGCATTGACAGGTGTTTGAAGTGGTGGTTTGGTTTGATCCAGTGCCCAACGGTTGGCTGTCTGTTGAGGATGAGCCCAATCTTGTTGTTGCTGCAAGTAATGCTGCTTATGAGGCCCTGCAGAGCCATGAGAAGGCTGTGAAACCGGACTTCTTGGTGGAAAATATGGCTCACTAGAAGAACTTGTCCCCATCCAAGGTGGGCAGGATAGATTGATGTTAGGTTTTGGGGCAACTGGAGGGGGTGTTTTGAGTTTCATTGCTCGAGGTTGCATGAAATTACAAGCTTCTGCTCCAAGACTAAAGCAGTCCTCTTCTGACTCCATATAAGACCTCCTGTCCCCTCTGTTTTGGAGGTGGGGTTCTGATTGCTGCATCTGCTGTTTAGCAGGGGGTTTTCTTTTTGACTCTGGTAGGATGCCCGTCTTGATCGCTGGCACAGATATTCTCTCATCTCTTGAGGCTATGATGTCTCCAGTTGGGGACCATACCTGTGGGTTAGTGTTTATCGGCACAGGCACTTTGAACCTTGGTTCACTCCTCTTTGTCATTGGAGCAACGCCATCAGGCATCATGTGAGCCGTTGTGCCATCTTGAAATCCTAGGAAGGGCCTTGCAGTTCTGTTTGGCACCAGAGGTTTTGGCACATTGGCTAAGTGATTCATCTGAGTATTTTCTTGGTATTCTATATGCTGCTTATGGTTTTCATCCACATAGTTGGCCTGATTGTCATGCATGTACATTTCCTTTGTGTCATAAATATTAATTGCTTTTGTACATGCAGGTTTTTTTAGTTCCTCTGCTGGCAGTCCTTTACTCCTCAGTTCTTCTTGCTCAGATACAATGTCATCCATCCGTTTGCGGCGTTGGGCAAACATCAAGACTCCCTTTCCTTTTGCAGCTGGTAATTCTTCCATTTTTGCCCAATTCAGACTGAAATTATGCTGCTGGTGATAAACAGAATATTCCTCCCCTAATTCAGAATCACTTGTTGTCACAAAGTTGTACCCAACTGATCTCACTTCATCAGTGTCCTCGATTTGGTCTTGGCGGTCAAGCTGCTCCCCAGTTCCGTAACTCACAAGCGTAAACTTCTTCACCCTCTGGCGTCGTTTTTTAAACAGCAAGGCTCCCTTATTTTGAGGATTGGGTGCATCAGTTAGGAGCCGAGCAATTTGTTTACATTTAGACTTGGTCTCCTTCACGTATCTTTCTGATTGGGTCTTGTTACGGCCAAGCGCTGAAACGGAGAGAGAAAGATAAAGAGGGAGAGAGAAAAGATGTGAAAACAAGCAAATCTGAAAATAAAATGAAGATGAAATCACATTTTGGGTTTTTTTGTTTGTTTGTTTTTTTGATTATTTGTTAGTGAGTGAAGGCTTAAAATGCTACAGTATTTTAATGGTCTGTGCTCAGTAAAGTAAAACAACTGTGTGAAGAGTGGTTAAGGTTTGTGCCATAGAGCGTCTCTGTATTACTTCATCTTCACTTGCACAGTCATATTTTGGCTGAACGTTGTTATTATTATTTCAAGCAAGCTAAGTTATATAAAAAAAGAAGTAAAAATCTGAAAGTTGCCTCTGTTGAAGCCAGAGCACTAATAAAAGCATCATATTTACTTGCAGCTAACTTGGAGAAGGGTGGGAATCCATGAGGCAAGGGAAGTGAGGAGCTCACTTTCAGTTGCAGTCCAGTCTTACGATTGGAAAAGGGATTGGGTGACAGGCCAGGGAGCCACATGCTCGTGTCTGTCAAATTTGTTTCTGCCTGTCTCATCATATGGTCATATTTTATTCTTGTCCTGCTCAGACTATTAAAGCCATGGGAATTCTCCCTGCAAGTATACCTCAAATAGACACCAGCATGAAAAAAACAGTACCCATAATGCTTTGCATGTATTATTTATCGATTAAATTGATTAAAGTAGTCTGCTTCAAAGTCTAAAGGTCTGCTTCATATAACACCTCTAATGGATGCAAGTCTGAAATATATCTTTTATATAGATGAATTGGTTGTCATGTTGTTAGGTAACTCTGTGAACACTGATATCTATCAATGAATCATATGTCATTTAAATTCAGGAAAAGAAAATCACAGTGTTTGGATAGTTTGCACAACTAGCTCCACATGTGCACTGAAATATATGAAAGAGGGTAAAAGTTGTAGACTTACGTGTGTGCCTTGCCCTGTGCCGATCAGGTCTGCTCAGATCTATGTCAGACTCTGAGTTCCACTTCTCTGCCTGCTCAGCACCCTCGTCTGGAATTTCAAAGAAGACAGAAGCAGGAGGTGCTTCACTACGCCCTCCTTCTTCTGAAGAATCAACTCTCCTGTTCCCACTCCCTAGGTCATGCCTATTACTGGCTCCCAGCAGATCTTCTGTGGTTAGGGTCAAGGCCAGGGTCATGTCAGCCACACAGCCAAGAGAGGATGACGACGACAGGGATTGCTTTTGGAATTTCTGGCCAGTGGGTGACTTCATGTCAGAGTGCTCTGGCTCTGGGGACAGAGATACTGGTGAAGTTTGAATTTGAGGAGATTCTGTGATGGACTCTCTTGATTTACTTAGGTAGATTTCATCCTCTTCTTGAAATGAGCAATCCTCTTCACTTCCATTTTGTTCAGGCAGGGACTGTTGGTCACACGCAGATTCCCAGTCTTCTAATTGAAGGCATTCTGGGGACTTGGGATCAGATTTGGGGATATGAGGAGGATTTGGGTCTAAAGAATAATTATTGCTGATTTCATCTTCATTGTAAGATTCTGCCGATGACTTGGGGACACACAGTTCCTGGGAACCATCTGAACCTGACCAAGTAACGGAGTTATCATTGTTGAGTGGGTCTTCAGCTTCGGGTTCCATTTCCAATACTTTTTCACAATGTCTCGCCAATGAGACCTTCATTAAAGTAAAGATAAACACTTTCAGGTCAGTTAGGATTACAAAATAATCAGACATTTCCTCAGACTTTTAATTAATATTCCAAGTTAGAAACAAAACTTGAAATACTCCTACAACTAAGTGTTTACTTTTGAGATCAACAGATTTAAGCATTTGTGCACTTTCAAACATTTCTACATACTTTGCAGTTCTCTTGGTTATTCCTATCCCCAATAGGAAGTGCAGCTTTGGCCGCTCCGTCTCGGGCTGCCACCGCTCTAAATGGAATGGTATGTAATATCAGCGGGGAAGCAGCATTCACATCCAAGAGCATAAGCAAAACAATTGGGTGGCTGTTTTCCGAAGGCCTGTTTACACAGAGAGGTTTCTTTCCCTCCACTGCTCTACATCTATCACTGCACAAAATGTCAGCAGTGCAATGGAAGTCAGCATTTCCATTTAAGAACTAAAAATGAGCGCTTATTTATTTTATACATAGCAGAAATACTGGGCTTCCCTCTACCTAACTATGAGTCAGTGTTTGTTTTGATGTTGAAGTTAGGTTGCATAGACAGTTCATGCATAAAAAAATATGCCAAATTATTCCCTTGATTTGTTTTCCAATCAACTATGTATCAATTCTGCTTAAACATTGTTCTATGGGTTCAATCATCCAGTAAACCAGGTGCCTGAATATGTTGGACAAATCTGATATTAAATTCAGCAGTATTTGATCTGCATGCCTTTTTGAGACAAATAAATATATGTAAGCTGAAAACAGTGATTTTATAAAGTAATAGGAAGCAGTGAAAATAAAATTTGGCAGCCTTAAGAATTGAAATTCTTATTATTTCTGTCTACACAATGTAAATTTAGAAACTGGCATACAGGAAAAAAAAAAGAAGTTCAGCTCTCCTCTGCAGTTTGAAAAATTACAGGGCAAATTTATAAGGCAGACTGTTTACTCTCAACCCAACACATCCCAACATCTACCAGAGGGTGGTGCCATAATACAGCTTCAAAATATTTATTCAATTAACTGGACAGTTGAAGCAACAGGTCATGAACAGAAGAAATAATTTTTCTGAAAAACACCTAAATTTACATTCAAACAATTCCAATTTCATGAAATTGGAAAGTAAAATGGTGAAGATGAAAATGAGAAGGACACAATAATAGTGGTTCACCATGTTTCTGTCTGCGTTACTCTTGTTCTTTTGTTTATGTGAGCATTTGCACTAAATTTGTGCTGACAGCGTTGCATCAGGGTACTAAGTAGTTTATGAATATATCCATCTGTCCATGTCTATCCATAGGACTGTATAGTCTTGCTGCTGGTCCTTACCTCCATAAACTGGGACAAATCATTGTTGTTACAGTAATATGCAGCAACACCACTGTGCCTAAAAGGGTCAAGTTAACCAAAGAAAGTGAACGGCAAAAGACAAAAGTTTGCAGCACTTTTGATTTTCAGACTTTTATCTGTCCCCACTCAGTCTGATCAATCCTAAATGTATTCTTTAGGAGGAACGTAATCCAAAATACATTGCCAAAATACATTACATTTATTTTCAGCAACAAGAACAGAGTCCTAAAAGTCATGGTCTGGCATCTACAGAGCCTGAATCGCAACATCTTGTAGTCTGTCTGAGATTATACTATGAGACAAAGGACATCAAGACTGCCCAAATCGACAGAGGCCTGTGGCCTTGGATTGGGCTGGAATAACTGTACAGAGGGTGCCCAATTCACAGTGCTCCATTTAAGGATGTTTATATAATTGGTTTTAAGAGCTGTGTAGGCCTGAGACATGATACAATCATAATGTAATATCAGTTTATTGTTGTTTCCAGGTGCCCTGCCCTCGCCCAGAGCATCACCCCTCCCCCACACATGCAGCATGTCTTTATGTGGTAATTACTGAAATGAAGTTGGACTGTGGTTAAAATCTCAGACAGATTACATTAAATTGCATGTCATTTGCTGCATTTCTACCACTGGATGGATCCATAAAACTCCAGACTTTCTAAAGGCACAGACTCTTTGGCACTTAGCCCAAAGCCATGCTTCCTTTCACACTTGGTTCCGCTTCATTTTAATGCTTAAGACCATCACCAAACCTTGTTTTAGTCCTGCAGGACTTGCACTTTCTGCTTCCAAGTATGGCATTAAATCTAGTGTGTTGACTTATTTCCATGGAAACAGGGAGTCATCATCCTTGACAAATGAATGAACTCTTGGTCTGGGGGGGGGGGGCGACGCCTGCAAGAACTGAGCTCCATGGGATTAGATGTTTCCATATTACATCATTAGATTGTTGCTCTTAGACCATTAGTGAGAAACACACACTTTTAACAAGCTCTTATGATATATAATATTTTATATCTCACTCTGAGAACCTTATTATACTACAAAAATCCCTTATACACCAATACCATTAGCTCATATAAACAATGCAGTAAAAAAAATTTCTGTCATAGAAACAAGTGCATTGGAAAGTTGACAGATTTGGGCCACTGAGGGCAACACATTGTCCAGTGGAAAAAAATCACACATTTGGTGACCACTGTGATGACATGATGGTCCATTGCTAAATTATTTTTTTTATAGACATGCACATTAAACATGACCAAATTCTTTGGCAAATTAATAGCAGGGTGAATAGACCACTTGATTGGGGCTCATAAATAGCTTTACTGATAAAACTATGAGAGAGCCGCTATAATGGGACTGAAAAAGCTAATAAAGGGATTACTTACCAAATCCACCACTTATTGAAGTACCTGTAAAAGTTGGTTGAAAAGTGGTATCATCAGCAGATGCCCAACATCATTGGATATTCTAATTGCAGACCTTAAAGTCACCTGCCAACTTGTTCACGGTGTAGCTTTAGTCATGTCTGCTGCTGTTTTTAAAGAGAGAGAGGAGTATCTCCCCGCCCCCCACCCCCCACATACAGCTCAGTTAGCATCATGCAGTTCAGCTGCAGAAAGTTCACATAATGGACTTTTTCATAGCAGGAACATTTTAGACAGGCTAGAAATATACAGTTTGTCAGCATATGATTCAGTATCTATTAATGAGTAACACTTTCATTTAATTATTGGAATAATTGAATTAATTCAACTATTGAATACACAAGAATTCTGTCTTGTGCATAATCAACAAAGATACACTGAACAATTGTGTTATTTATTTATTTTTTTTCAAGCATGGTTAAAGTCTCCAGCAATGATTCAAACCCAAACATGTCAAATTTAGCTGCCAAAATGGATTAGTAAAATTCAGGATATTGCTACAGATATATAAAGCTGCTGTATGGTAACTTGTGAGGTAAGTCGTGCTGTTCTCTGACAGGATGCCCATACATGGCACTAAATCAGTCTTGATGGTATCAGGCTGCATTAACATAAATCATTAATTCTTTAGTCCTGATCTTAAGAGTATCTTTAACTAAGTGTGCATTTACGCTGCTTTTAATCTCCTGCTCTGACACAAGCAAAGACAACATATTTGACCAACCTTGTATCTACATTGTCCCTAAATTTCCCTTGCAGATCAGATCAGCTTAACAGGCCATTTCATCTGAATGCTATGATCCATTTCTGATGCAGTTCCACTGGCCAGTAGTGACAAGCTATATCAAAAATGTTTCACTCTATAAGCCTATGTACCTTATATTCTTCATTCCTATACTCATCTAGTTTTAGGAGCATCCCAAAATACATATCGAACTAAAACTCATATTGAGCACAATAATAATATCACATCTGCAGAAATGTGCATGAAAAGACAGAGAGGTTATCAGTGTGTTTAAACATTGCCAAGGTCTGATCTTACAAGATGATGATTTAAGGCTACATGCCCCTGATTAATAGTCAATGTCACTTTTGCATGTTTTAACAAAAAATCCAGATAACCATTGGCTCCTGATGAAAAACACAATTTGAATAACTAATTATTAACAAGGTGTTGGTAAATGAGTCCTGTTTTTATCTTTTGCCATTTAACTTTGCATCACTGTTCCGATATTTTTGGTCCCGTCGACTCCAGAGGCGCAGCGAAATGAAATTTGAAGAAATACTTTCAGAGACTGGTGGATTTGGAAAATTTCAAATCAAGCTATTCTTGATTCAGTTCCTCTCTCGAATTACTGTGCCATGCCACTTCCTGCTGAACATTTTCATGGCAGCTGTTCCTGATCACCACTGTAACATCAGTTCCCTGGATGATGGAGGCATTTTCAGGAATTTAACTCTTGAACAGAAGATGGCTGTTGGTATTCCAGTTGAGCAGGATGGGTCTCTGAGCTCCTGCCAGATGTTTTCACAGCCTAATTATCCAAATTTGTCAGGGTGGAAAAGTAGAAATGACACACCTGTTGTTGGCTGCCAGACAGGATGGGTGTACGACAACAGCATTTTTAAATCTACTTTGGTAACAGAGGTAAGTGCTGCGTTTCTGCAACAATTTAAGGAAACCAGCATTTGGAAACTTTTACTTAAGGAATAGATAAAAGAAATGAAATAAAAGTAAAGCAACATATATTGTAAGGTATTAAACAAAGAACAGTGAATATAATGCAAAAGTAAGAAGAATTTGTGAAATGTGTATTAAATATATTGTAATGTACATACAAATATTGTAATATTTCAAATATTTCTGCTACAGTGGGATCTTGTGTGCAACAGAAAAGGGATGAATAAGGCTACAGCCACTATTTTCTTCATTGGTGTTATGTTTGGAGCCCCTGTATTTGGGTTTCTCAGTGACAGGTACAGTTTTCAATTAAAAAACAACATATCTGAAGCATTCATAATTCACTGCAACAAATATAAGCTAAGATTAAAAAGTTATCTAAAAAGACAACAATGATAAGGGGAGGAAGGCGAAATATATATCATGTGAATTATAAATGTACATGTTTTGAGCAGTATCATTACTCGCAACTTTTACTTTTCATGACCAGGTTTGGACGACGTCCCCTTCTGCTCGCATCTTATTTATCATCCATGACATTTGCTGTGCTCAGCGCTTCCTCCACATCGTATGTAATGTTTGTCATCATGAGATTTTTCACAGGGATGTCACTTGCAGGAATAAGCATCATCTCTTTTGTTCTAAGTAAGTTTGTTGTACTTAAAAAATCCAAAACTTTACCTTAGATAAGAAAAAAGAACGTGTTTAAGCTTTGGTCTCACTTGTTTCTATGAATATGCTTTTGATCTGACATTTCTCCAGATGTTGAATGGTTTGGCATTGAATGCAGGACTTTCTCTGGGATCATTATTAGTCTTGACTGGACGGTGGGGAATTGCTTTCTGGTTGGAATTGCATATTTTGTAAATGACTGGAGGATGCTCATTTTGGCGGTGACCTCACCTCTGATACTGGCTGTCATTGCTTGGAGGTATTAAAACTTCATGTTTAATATTTTGCAGCATAAATTAGTGGCTGATGAGACACTGAACTCACAGTGTTTGTCACTTCAGGTGGCTGCCGGAGTCTGCGAGGTGGCTCATGGCTTGCGGGAAGGCAGATGCTGCTCATCATTACATCATGCAGTGTGCCAAGATGAATAACAGAACCACATGCATGACCTCCATAACACCAAAGGTACATTTCAGCATTGTATTTAATTTGGTTGGAAATAACCTGTAGTGAGAAAATGGTTGTGTTTTAAATGAGCAGCTGGACTGTATGTGCATGGGTGTGACCTGTGTTCTGTTCTGCTTTTTCACAGACATTATTGGAATCTGACGAGACCAAATATGAAGATAAAAAGTACACATTTGTTGATCTTTTCAGGACTCCAAATATAAAGAAACTTTCTATATGTTTGGGTATTGTGTGGTAAGTTTGAAGTTAATGTGGCTCGTTGAAGGAATGGTTAATCAGTTTCACAGGATACACCAGACAAGTCACGGACATACATAGATGAGCAAACATTCACACTGGACACTCAAACACATATAGGAAAATCTAGATTCACTAACTAACCCTACAGGCACTCTTTGGACTGTGTGAGGAAGTTTCATTCTGTTTTTTTTTGCAGCAGTGAGCTTATTACTAGTATCTGATGGCATCTGGTCTATTCAGCTGTATTCTTTTTTTATGGTGCTTTGCATCTTCAATCTGTGGTCTTGTTTTGCTTTGCAGATAAACATTTCATTTTAAATTTGAATTCATGGTGAAATTTCTCAAATTTTTTAGGTATGGGGTTGCCTTTACATATTATGGAATAAGTTTGAATATCAGTGGGTTTGGACTAAACCTGTACCTCACACAATTTATATTTGCATCCATCGAAATGCCAATGAAGATTGGTTTGTATTTCTTCCTGGAGAAAGCTGGTAGAAGACTTGGTGAGACAACGGCCTTGCTACTGACTGGAGTCTGTCTCCTTATCAACATGTTTGTCACGAAAGGTCATTAAAAAATTAATAAATAAATAAAAAATCTAATCTTTAGATTTAGTTGATATTTTGTTACTGTACTTTTGATCAAACTAAATGTTTTCCCTCAGATAAGTGGGTAATTCGTACCGTTGTGGCAGTTGTTGGAAAAGCCCTGTCAGAGGCCTCTTTCACAATCATCTTCCTTTACACGACTGAACTCTTTCCTACAGTCATACGGTCAGTCATGTCTCAATTTAGACCAGAATAATTGTCTGTACCGTGGCAGCAGACTTACCACAGATTAACATGGACCCCCTGGCTTTGTGTTTTCAGGCAGAATGGTGTAGGCTTCACCTCGTTCCTAGCACGGCTGGGTGTCTCCATATCCCCACTCGTCATGCTATTGGAGGACGTGTGGCATCTCCTCCCTCAGGTCACATACTGTGCTGTAGCGATTGGAGCTGGTTTAGTGGCTTCACTCCTGCCTGAAACATTAAACAAATTTCTCCCAGAGTTCATTGAAGACATTGAGAAACCAAGGTAAACAGGTAACAACTTGCAAAGAACATTATAGTAAACAATTACCATCCTCATGCACTAAAGAATAACACATAGTTAACTTGAAGAAGCCAGTGGATTTCAAGTAACCACTCCTTCAATGGATTATGCAGTTTATATTTTCCTGAATAGATTGTGTTTTAAACATTTGCACGTCCTTTACTGACAATAACACTAATTGAAGTTTTATCTATATTGCAGAGAACAATCAACAAGGAGGAAGGAGATTCACTAAAAAAAATCACTCTGACAGAGTGTTATCACAATTTATTCAAATCTGGTTAATTTTGATGAGTTGATTTTAAAATAATATCAGTGGCATATCGAAAAATACAATAAAATCTTAAACCAACAGTGTGTCTGGATTCATGTTCAACATATCCAAAGGTGTGCTGTCATAGGCTGAACTGAACAAACTGGACAAAAGAAGACAACAGATGAGAAGCATCACTTTACATTTACTTGTATGTGGAAATAATCCAAATGAAAACATGGCAACTGCCTATATTTAAATGTAGCATTTGTAGCACTTCTGTCATGAGATATTTCAAAAATAAGTTGGCTGCCCAGAGTAGTGACTTGCAAAAGCGCAGCTCCTCCTATGTTTGAAGCTAAATGGAGAAACTCTGTTTTTAAAATAGCTGCGTTGTCTGTGAAAGCCCATCTTATTTTTTTAATGGATAATCTGATATTGAAATTATATTATTTTTACAAGCCATGATACAAGAAAAGTATTAGGAAAGTAATCAATTTGCAAATCACAGTCCTAAATAAATAAATATTTTTTGGATTATCTCTGAGTTTATCTCCAGACTATGGGTGTTTCCTTTTTTTCATTTTCTTAAGGATGAAGTTTGGTTTCAGGAAATTCCAGTTATGTATCATTTTTATGACAATAATTCCTTGTTTCTGCTGAACAATTTCATCACAGCTGTTCCCCCTCACCACTGTGACATATAATTCCCTGAAAGATGAAGCGGAAAAATTTGTTGCTGGAAAAGGGGTTTGTTAGTATTCCAGTCGAGGAGGATGGGTCTCTGAGTTTATCCAGCTATTACCTGAGCAAGTGAGCAAAGGTCAACCACAGACAGCAGTTCATGTCTGACCTAAAGCCCAAGGTACATTTTACATTTTACATTTGCAAAACTATTTGTCTTTTTCACGGTGAACACAATAGGTCGAAAGGTTGAGTCAGGTTGTCCTGACTGGTCTGTGTATAATCTGCAATATGATTCATTTGCTTGTGTTTGTTATTGAAAAGCTAAGATGATGGTGACCTGATCTTACTACTGCAACAACAATGATGGCAACAAAAATGTAGGATGAAAATACATTTGAATTATTGATTAGCTACAAAAAAGAACAGGGAAAACATATTACTTGGTGTCATTCATCTTCAATTTCTACACATTTCTTTACAGAAATAGGAACACATCGGACAGTAATAGGAGCTTTGGGAAAGATATTTGCAGAGTCAGCTTTCATTACTGTATATCTGTGCACATCAGTGCTCCACCCAACAGTAATTAGGTCAGTAAATATATCTCTATATCTATATATATCTATATCTATATCTATGTTTATATCTATCTATAGATAAAGATAGATATAGATAGAGTGTTCCTTCATTGCCTGTTTCGCCGTGCCTGTATTTCCACTAATCATGCTTCTTTAAGGCCTGTGGCTCATGTTACCACACATTGTTTTCTTGGCTCTTCCTGCAGGGTTGGCAGCTTCTTTTCTTCGAGAGACATGAAACATCCATCTACCTGAGAGGAGTGAGGACATGGAACAGATGAGGTAGTTGTCCCTACTTGTCCATATTTAAAGCTAAATTGCAGTAAGTAGTCAGTGTAAGTCTGCTGGGGGGCCTCATCAAATCAGTCTCGTCCGAGTTCTCCCCTTTACATTTGAGGGTGTGTCCTGTCACTTTGTGAAGGAATCACGGTTTGACTACTTTATCCAAAATCACATTGTTTTAGTCACATTTCATGACTAGAAGATGACACATTTCACTAAAGTGTGGAATGAGGATCTTGCTTTAACCATTACCACAAATGGCTCACAGTCATCTCGACACATTATTGTAGTGGCTAACTAAAGTAAAATATTGACCATTTTAGTTTTAACATAGCGGCTCCTGGGACAGTCAGATACCAAAGGTTCCCATTCAGTTAATTTTTTTGTGTGCAGACATTGGCACTTGCCTAGTTTTTTTTCAATCCCAAAGGAACTTTACACACATTGAGAGATCACAATGAGGTTTGAGCATGTCCTTGCTGATATTGATGGCTTTGGGAGATTTCAGATAATGATCCTTACAATCAGCTTCATTGGCCGCTTCACACTGCCCTGCCACTTCCTGCTTAACAACTTCATAGCGGCTGTTCCCTCTCACCACTGCAACATCAACTTGCTAGATGATGGACCTACTTTTTGGAATTTATCACATGCAGAGAGGCTCCGTGTTAGTATTCCAGCTGAGGAGGATGGGAGTCAAAGCTCCTGCCGGATGTTCACAGAGCCTCAGTATCAACTGCTGAACAACTCCTCCAACGTCACTGATGTACCCTCAGTCCTGTGCTGGAATGGATGGGTGTACGACAACACCACCTTCAAATCTACCGTGACTTCACAGGTGACTGTCAACTTCTCATTTCTAAAATAACAAACAACATGCATCATTTCCACTATTCTGTAAACCATTTTTAACGGAGAAACCACTTGTTTCCAGTGTTAACTTGTCCTTCCCTCTTTATTTGCTTGCAAAAGTGGGACCTTGTGTGTAACAACAGAGGACAAAACAAGGCAACTGCAACCATCTTCTTCATGGGAGTGATGCTTGGTGCATTGACCTTTGGAAGTTTGAGTGACAAGTAACAGTTCACAACTTAAAAATAAATACTTATCTCATGATTCAACCAATAAGAAATTTTAACTTTGGAGACCTCCTGACTTTCTGCAGGTTTGGAAGAAGGATCATGCTGTTGGTGTCGTATGTGTCTGGGTTGCTTTTTGCCATTTCAAGCGCTTTTTCTTCATCTTATGTGACCTTTGCTGTGCTGAGGTTCTTTACTGGATTTTGCATCGTTGGCATTGTCATAGTCTCAGCAGTTCTCAGTAAATATTTTTTGCTTTGCAGACCAAACAACAAAATCAGAATAAAAACCAAATCTAAATATTGCAATGAAAAACCTTGATCCTTCCAGAGCAGTCTAAACAATTAGATTTTTATTCTTGGCAGATGTGGAGTGGGTGGACATTGAGCACAGGAAGCTGGTGGGAGTGATTGACAGCTTATCATGGACATTTGGGAGCACAGTATTTGTAGCTATTGCTTACTTGGCAACTGACTGGCGGTGGCTGACTGTTAGTGTCACATTCCCTTTAATCCTGGCCATTATCACCTGGAGGTATGACTCTAGAAATGATATCTAACACATTCAGCCCTTATTTACTGAGATTGTGGCTGGTTAACATCAAAGTGCCACTTGTATGGATTTAAACATGAAATTAGCGAGAATTACACTATGGATTGCCATTTCCCAGAAACCTATGGTAAATATTTCTCTAGCTGACATTTGTTGGATGTTTTTGACCTGTTATGTATTAAGACATCTTTTCCTTCAACTTCAGGTGGATGCCAGAATCGGCTAGATGGCTCATTGCAAATGGAAAACTGGAGCAAGCTCAGATGTATTTGACGAAATGTGCAAAGATGAACCAAAGAGAGGACTTGATTCACACACTTCAAACGGAGGTCAGCATATCTCAGAGTTAACTGTTAAGCTATATACAGATGCAATCAAAACTGGTCAACCCCAACTGCAATTTAGTTTGATTGGCTAAATCTACAAACTGTACAAGTGGTACACCAAAATCAACACAAAATGCCCCTTTTAATCACTACTGCAGTCTCAAAGTTATTGAACCCCCTCCATTATAAGCATCTTTAGTACTTACAGCACCGACTCCATTGAAGCAAAGCAGCCCCAAAGCATCACTAAGCCACCACCATGCTTCACTGTCAGAATATTGCTTTCAACGTCCATAGGCCCAAACAGTTCCAGTCCCCAAACCTCTGTGGTTTATTTATATTGTTTTGAGCTAACTGGATCTGAATTTTCTTGTACTTCTGGGTCATGAGTATAAACCTTTTGCGTAGAGCCTTTCAGCATTCAGATTGTACCTTACTATGGAAAATGAAACCTCATTGCCACCAAGTCTTGCTGCAGGTCTTTTAAAGTCGGTTGAGGGTTTTTGACCACCTGCCTCCTCCGGACTCTGGTGGCATCTGTTGACAGTATCCAGGTAGTCTAGCCACTGTTCCTTTAACTGCAGGAACATTTAGTACCTTTGCTATGTCTTTGTAGCCGTTTTCCTTGTTTGTGCAAGGCAATGAGCTCTTCTCTGAACTTTTTGGCCAATTCTTGACTTGGCCAAATTTTAACATGCAATCACACTCACAGTCAACACACCTTAGGTATTTGAGGTGTTCTAGCCTAAACACACCTGATGCACCTGATGCAACTAATGAAGCATGGTTGCATCAGGTGTGCCTGAGACCACACCTGATTTACAAATGTGTGCTCTTACAGTGGATTGAATAATTCTAAGTAATAATAATTCTAAGTAAAGCAGTAATTGAAATTGCGTGCTGTAGTGCTTTCTCGAACTATGTAAACAGTTTTTTGTGTGATTTGTTTAAGGCAAACAACTGTTTCATTCACACTTTGCCAGTAAACCTAATTTTTAGTCATGGTTGAATAATTTTGATTGAGGAGATGTAGGGACTTCAGTTCTGAGAAGTTTAGCAGTAGCTGTAGTTGTACTTATATCATACTGCTACATGCAGAGTTCTGTTCACCCTCCCTCTGTCTCTTTGTCTCTCTCTTTCCTGCAACAAACACAGTCTGTGAACTGAGCTGTTCACAATACTGTCTCAAATTTCTCAAACTTACTGGAGAGATGATGCATTTATTTACTGCAGCCTTTTGGCCTCTTGCCCCCCATCAGCGGATCCCAGGAATACCCTAATTCACATAAACAACATCCAAAATAAGTTGCTTTTCTCTGCGGTTGTGAAGCTCTAGTGTTTGTCAGCGGGGGAAGTTTACAACCACCAAAATGACAGAAATGGAAGCTGCATCAGCTGATAGTCAAACAAGCTTTCATAGACAATATCTTGCTCCCATCAAAGGTGGGCAGTAAATTACATGACGAAGGCAAGTGGGCAGCAGAATTGGTGTTCTGAGATCAGATTAAGAAGAGGTTGCGCTTGCCTCTCTTGCTAATTCATGCCTATTTTTAGTTGTAACTGGGTGAGCACTGCATGCTTTGCTAGCTCTGATGCATTACTGATGGATTACAGGAAGCATCCAAGTACTTTTCAGAGTTCATGGGGTGAAAAAAAAAAAAAAACATCTCTTATTCTCTTTTGCAGAGGAGAGGGGTAAAAGTTCTGCACTGCAGGTCTAAGTCAAGACATCCAACTAACAAGAAAACAATTGTTTTCTGTGAAAGAAACCATAATAATTGGTAATCCTTTTCACTTTTTCAGTCACTGTCCACTATTGTTGTGACAGATAGAAAAGACCGGACCTATTCCTACCTCGATCTGATACGAACACCCAAAATGAGGAATCTGGCTCTGCGTACTGGTGTGGTGTGGTCTGTAGTCCCACTGCTATTTTGGTCAATAGTTTTTGGTTCGGAAATATTCTTTGAGGACACGCAGTTGGATTTACTCTTTTCATGAACTTGCATTTTCTTTACCTCTAGGTTTTGTGTGGCAACAGCATTTTATGGCATCAGCTTTAACATCACAGGCTTTGGGTTAAATATATATCTTACTCAGTTTATATATGCTTTAATTGAGTTCCCAGCCAAAATATTAGTTTATTACTTACTGGATAAGATCGGCAGGAGATGCACTGAGGTGGGATCTCTGCTGTTGGTTGCCGTCTGTCTTGGAATCAACATTGTGGTACCTAAAGGTAGTGTAGATAATTATTCATTTTTAACATGACTTCAATCTAAGCCTTAAATTCTTTTGTTTCAATAACAGACCTTTCTGTTAATATAAATCACAGTACATATGGAACTCTTGTAGTTTCATTGCAAACAATCTCTGCTATCAAACAATAAGAAACCAATGTTCCCCTCTCAGATATGTCAGTTCTGAGAACAGTGGTTGCCATCATTGGAAAAGGGTCTTCAGCGGCTTCCTTTGCAACTGTCGTGCTCTACAGCTCTGAGCTCTACCCAACTGTTATAAGGTAAATATGTATTTCTTTAAATGTTATCTCACACTTTTTGTATTTTTATTGTAAAAACACGATTTCTTTTAATACTATATATATACATGTAGTTCTATATCAACATTGCATATAAACTCACTGTCCAGGACAATGTCTGAATGTCTTCCAGGCAGAACGGTATGGGCTACAACTCCTCCATGGCTCGAATCGGTGTAGCAGTGACTCCACTGATCTTGTTACTGGATGATGTGTGGAAGGTCCTACCCCAAATGGTCCTGTGCTTTGCAGCATTATTGGGGGGATTGGTGGCGAGAACACTACCAGAAACACACATGCGGTGCCTGCCAGAGACCATAGAGGATGTTGAAAAGGCTTACCAGTGAATGCATATGCAATGTGCACATTGTGCACAAGTCTTTCAGATTATTTTATAAACAAAATCCATGTTAAATCTGAGTTTGACAGTAACGAAGAACCAACACAGTAAACTGTTGGCTCTGTTTGTTTACTTGACCAAATCAATTATTGTATTTTATACATTATAATTTCAAAAAGGGCACAACTGCTGCAATGTCTGGTTTCACAAATAACTATCTACACAGGACTTAAGTCAAAGCTCCTTTATTAAAAGAAACAAAGCAAGCACAAATTTTGACTCAGTAATCCACTAAAGGAAAATCAACCACATCTAAATGACATGTTTCCAATCCTCCTTTTGAAAATCTTTAATAGCCAGGCCTAGTTCTTTGCTGTTGATAGTTTCTTTGACATTACATTTAGTTACATATTGAGCAATAATGGGAAACAGAAAATAAACAAAAAAACAAAAAGCAAAAATCAAAATGCCAAATTTTAAACATTAAGATACAATGATACAGAAAGATCTAAAACTATAATACGTAATTGTTTTCCAGGACACTTGTTGGCTGTTCAGTACTGGGAATACTCCTTGCTCTCTAATTTGGCAATGATACGCTCCAGCTGTCTTTTTGCTTCACATTGTGGGAAGTTGCTCATTTCATAGTACTGGGGGGCAATCTTCACCAGCCTGTAGCCAAAGAAAGAGAATAATGGATATCTCAGAGAGAACATGTACAATCAAAGCTCAGTGATTCATTTTGATGAAATTGTAGTCTCTCAACACATACCATTCTGGCTTGATGTCTGTGCAAGTGCGGATGTAGTTCTTGGTGGTGAGGACAAATTCGTTGTAGAGCACCCACTCAGGCTTGTGGTCCAGGACTGTAGATGGGTGGAGCTGGACCACTTGGTTGTCTTTCACTGTGAGGTAATGACCTGTGCGTTCCAGATGAGCCACCTGCAGAAAGGTACAATGGTCAATATTCATTTGTAAAATAAACATCAATAGGAGTTAATATACATCTCTGGTGTAGTGCAATTTTTGTCAATATTTTTGTAAAGATATCTTTGCATCATTCTATTTTTGTCCATTTGCCCGAATGTATATTTCTTCCTGTGTGCAGTGTGAGTAAACTGGAAGTACTGAAAATTACCAGAAAAATATTTTTTACATCTTCAAAAAGAGATTAAATATTTATGTCATACTAACCCTAACTTGCTCACCTGCATGAAGAAGCCGGTGCAGAGCGCCCTGCGGATATTAATATAATAATCTCTGCTGGTGAACTCTGTGCTCCGACGGGGCAAGTTGAAGCGGTCCATTATCCTGGACAGTTGCTGCCGCACGTTGTCAGCAGACATAAGTGAACGATAGTTGACAAAGTTGTCATAGCACCACTGGTTAGACTCGTGGTCTAAGGGAGAGAGAGAGGGGGAAAAAAAAAAAAAAAAAAAGACAACAGGAGTTCAATATTAAGTGAACTCTAAGGTAGAATTTCATAACAGGAAAGATTACATTTTTTTTTATTTACAATGAATGAAATAGTGATGACAGAGATCTTAATTATTTGCTTTGAATGGTATTAATGCAATAATTTCAGCACTGTGAAACGAAAACCAGGACTATAGTGAACAGCTCACTTTGTTTGAAGGCGTGGTAGACATTGAGCAGCGTCAAGTGGTCTCCATCGATGTGAGCAAACCTCATCTTGGACTCGTCTGCTGCCTTCTTAGCCTCCGTGGGGCGGACAAAACACTGTGGGACTAAACAAGGTTGGTATGGGCCCCAACAAAGCCGCCCATAGTGATGAGTCAAACATTCACAGAAAAATGGAGCAAAGCCTATGATGCTAGGGCACTTGACACTGCGTTGGGACAGGGCAGGAGCACAAGCTCTATCAAAGGGGGCTGCAGTCTTTTCTCATGGTCATTCCAACTGTATTGCCTATTAGCACGTAGTGAGGGGTCATTTAACCACATCTGTAAAACAAGAGTTTTCACACAACTACAGAGTGTTAGGGACACCAGCAATATTTTACTTTTCAAGCTTCAGAAATGTTACTTTTTGGTACTGACACAATGGTGATAGGTCTTTAAGAGACCAGGTAATAAAACTACACATGATAAGTCAATAAAATTATTACAGCAAAAACTCAATGCATTGATTCAATGAAAATAAAAGTTGGTCGATAAATTCAGTGAATATGAAAAAAATTTAAGCGGTGCCTGCCCTATACTCTAAACATACTGTAAATATTATGGCCATAAATAATTCTATGAAATTATGACATACACTGTATTTCCAATGTAATATTTACTGCGTATTGTAGAAGCTAGAAGCAAATCTTTATTTGAGTTTGTTTAGAATTTGGTCTTCCTGTCACAAAACTCAAATACATGTTCATCAAAACTAAAAATGCTTACTGCTGAATAAACTCAACTTTTTATTCCCCAAACAATCTTAACTATGATAACAGCCTCAAAAACACATCTGTACCTACTTGGAATGATACATTTTCATGACATTACTTTATTATTTGCTCGAGATAGAGATCTGTTCCAAAATTCCATGCACAGACTAAACTCTATGTGAGACACTCCTTTTCACCACCACCAGTGCATAGTTGTGTTTTTAACCCCAAGAAACTGGGCCAAGAAAAGGCAAGGAAGATGTCAGCCCACTCCTGGGCATTACCTGACAGCATGGCAGTAATGGAAAGGATCTCATTAGAGCAGTTAAACTCGCAGCTGGCAATAACCATCTTAGCCAGCTGGGGGTCCAGAGGGAACTCTGCCATCATGGAGCCCAGCTCCGTCAGGTCACCATCATCGTTGAGTGCCGCAAGGTAATTCAGCAGTTCAAGAGCCCTCATTAGTGTTTCAGGAGCTGTGGTGAGACAGGGGTAGGGGGAGGAGTCAAGCAACCATGCCTTCACAGACACATCTGAATGTTGGGTATTCATTAATACAAACTGAATCACCTGGCGGATCCATAAAGTCAAAGTGGACCAGGTCATCAATACCAAGCTTTTTCAGCTGCAGCACAACAGATCCCAAATTGGATCGAAGAATCTCGGGATATGTGTTATCCTAGAGAAGGATAGTTACCATGTTATATTTATATGATAGTATAATCCCAAAAAGAAAAACTACGAGGAGCCAAACAAAAATTAATCAGCACATACTTTCAGAGTTTGTCACAGGTGACTTGCCTGCATCTCTGTTTTGTAGGCCTTCTCTGTGTAGAGACGGAAGCATTTTCCTGGACGTGTCCTACCAGCTCGTCCTGCCCTCTGCTGGGCAGAAGCTTTACTGATTGCTGTGACGAGCAAGGACTCAACCCTGATACGAGGATTGTAAACCTAGACACACATTTCAAACAATGGTTAGATAAGCAAGTTTCTGACTCGGGCTGTGCATGTTTACATATTGCACCCCCCCCAGGAAAAAACATGAAAGACTGAAAATCACCTTTTGTTTTGCAAATCCAGGATCAATGACAAAAACCACACCATCAATTGTCAAGGAAGTCTCAGCAATATTTGTTGACACCACGACCTAAGAAGAAGAAAAAACTGCCTGTTTGATATCTAATGTCAATCTAGTTAGGTGCAAAGACATTGCATAAAGCAAAGTGACCCCAGAACAGAAAATATTTCTAATTTGAAATTGTTAATCATAAAAATCAAGTTCAAATCCAACTTCAAAATGTACCTTTCTTCCAATTGCACCATTTGGCTTCCTCGGAGGAGGCGGTTCAAAAATCCTTTGCTGCTGTTGTGGTGGCAACGTGGAATATAATGGAATGATTTTGATATCTCCAACTTCAGGTCCAAGGTCATCAACCTCACGCTTGATCCGTTTGCAGGCCTCGTCAATTTCCTGAAAAGAGAGTTGATTGCTTTTTCTGGCATCTCTAAAATGAGTCTTCCTCATCGACCAATAATATCAGTGTATGGAGTCTTACCTCTTGACCAGTGAGGAAGAGAAGACAATCCCCTTCATCTTCCTCACACATATGTATCTGGATGACAGTGCGGATTGCTGCTTCAAGGTAGTCCCTCTCAGGTTCAGGAGTGTAGAAGATTTCAACCGGGTGTGTACGCCCAGGAATAGTCAGCAAGGGACAGTTGTCGAAGTAGACCTGGAACTTCCCAGCATCTAGTGTGGCACTCATGACGATCACCTGTCCATTAAGGAAACATTGCTGAAGTTATTTTCCCCTTAGTTTCAGTTCTACCCATTAACTTACAAAACATGCATCACTTATCCAAGTTCATATAAAAACAGATGTTAATTGAGAGCCATGTGAGTCAACACTGAAGAGGAGACATGTTTCAAGAAGACATTAATATGATTTCCTATGGTGTAAAGCCCTGAATCACATGATTTGTTGTAAATTGGAGAAATACCTTCAGATCTGGTCGTTGACGCACCACCTCCTTGAGTACTCCCATCAAGATATCTGTGGCCAAAGTTCGCTCGTGGGCCTCGTCAAGAATAATCACACCGTATCGCTCCAGCAGTGGGTCATTCATAGCCTCTCTTAGTAACATACCGTCAGTCATGTACCTTAAGGAATATAAGGCATGACTTATTAGATTAAGAATAAGTAAAATATTATAAAATTTATTGTTCTTTGTCTATAGAAAAAGCTTTAACTGTACATTAGCAGCCCGGACAGACTTACTTTAGTATTGTCTTGGCAGAACTACAGTCCTCAAATCGAATGGAATAACCAACTTCCTGTCCAAGCATGACGTCCATTTCATCTGCCACTCTTTGAGCCACACTCATGGCTGCTACTCTCCGTGGCTGAGTACAAGCAACTGCTCGCTTGGGCCCAGGCAAACCTCTCACCATATCCACACACCATTGTGGGATCTGGAGATGGAAGCAAAGGTATCAGAGTTTTAGTGTACAATATGTAAGCTGTCAGTGTTCAGCACATAAGAAAAAGGAAAATTTATTGCATTTCAGACCTGTGTTGTCTTCCCAGAGCCAGTCTCTCCCACAAGGACAAAGCTCTGCTGACGTGTGATGATATCACTGAAGCTTTCCTTGTACTCCCACACCGGGAGTTGTAACCTCTTCTTTAGGATCTCATAGTAACGTGGCGTGTGTGGTAGGTTGGTGAATGGATTGATCTGCTGGTGCACGACCATCTGCTTGATGGGGGGTAAGACTGGTCCGGCTGCCATACTATTAGGTGTTGCACTGGACGGCTTTGCTTCTCTGTCCCTGTCCCTGTCTCGGTCTCGGTCCCTGTCTCGGTCCCTGTCCCTGGAACGGTCCTCGCGATCTCTGTCACGATCCCGGTCCCTCCTGTCAATATCAGGGCAATAAACTTTTATAAACAATCCCCTTGGTAAGAAATAATTATGAAAAGGTAAATGCTAGTCACGCTTATGCTGTACTCAGGTGGAGGCAATTGTGGATAGTTTGCAAAAAAAAAAAAAAAAGGGGGGGGGGGGGGTTAATGCAACCAACCGCTTTGTACACATACATGAGCTGAATTTAATAAAGCCTGAATGAGCCAAAAGTCTTAAAATGAAAATAGCCCTCACTTCAGTCACTGACACTATACTGGAGAACAAATAAGGGCATTTAAACTAAAGGCATTGACTTCAGATGGTAGGGTTTTCATTTGATGATTTGAATGTTAATAAGATCATCTTGTTGAATGCGGATTTATTTCAGACTCCCGTTTCCCACAGTCATGACATTAAAGAGGATTCGTTTTTCATTTTTAATCACATGTTAGGACAAGACAAGTTGATTATTTCAGCTGAACCTCGCCCTAATTCATAAAATCGGTTTAAGATATACAAGAAAAGATGAACAAATGTCGAACGATAATAAAACCGTGTTGTCAGCTGTTCGTTTTGACTGGCGTCAGCTAGCATGCTAGCACGCCGGGGTTTTTTTCAGCAATTTGTTTTAATAACTTGTATGTTCAAATATCTGTATTTCCAAAAACCAAATCACAGTCTACCTCTTCCCCGCTGCTCCCAGTCTCTGTAAATCAACTAATAGCTCTTAGTATCGCGCCAAGTGACGTTCTCACACGCGCGCGCGCGCGCGCGCACACACACACACACACACACACACACACACACACACACACACACACACACACACACACACACACACACACACACACACGTGTTTCGGCGGCGATGATAACGTTCAGGCTTCGTTTGTTAGCTTTAGCCTCCTTAGAGGCTACTTATATTCACGTACCACAACACCAAATGCATTCAATACAATGTATTGGAGAAAGGCGGTGCTCTTGGGACCCAGTGGCTACAATATTAGCATTTGATTTACACTGTTTTACCTTCTCTTAGCTTATTTTACACCCATGGTTAGCCGAGTTAACTAGCATAAGCTAGCCTGCTAGCAGCCGAGTGCTAAAAGCGAGCATGCATGCAAACGGCGGCGCGTCACTCACCCATCAGACCTCTTCTTACTGGAGTAGTCATCGCCCAAATCCAGGCGATGTCTTTTAGACATCTTTGTGTGTGTGTGTGTGTGGGGGGGGGGTACAGGTGGCTTCTCTTCAACCAAAAAACGCAAACACAAATCTGCCGGCGATATGTGCCTGAATTGGTTTCCTGATTCCTGTAGCTGGACTATTTTCTTCTTTTCACTATTACTTTGACTGTACTTGTCTTACTGCCGCCTGCCGGTCTGGAGGGTCCGAGTCCAGACTCCACAAGCAGCCCCTCATTCATTCCTTATAATCGGGATTTGCACGATTTTTGTAGGTTTTAACTTAAATGTATGTTTTACTTTGTGTGTTTTCATTAAATTGCCCCTGTATCCCTCTTGTGTGTATATTTTAGGTTTCAATAATTATCCAGCAAACGACGGAAGCCCATAAGCGTTGATCTATCGAGCCATCAACTTTAAATTATTATTGGTTGCTGTTTTTTGTATCTGATGTTGCTGTCGCACATATAAGGGAGAAAAAAATACAAATTAAATAACATTAATATTTACAAAACGGTAAATTTGTCGTATAAAGTGTCCAGTGACGATCTGCTCCACCCTCAACAAGCAACGCCTCCTGAAAAGGTCTTATGAAACCAATCCCATCTTGATGCAGTCAGACGACAAGAGAAACACGCAAGCTAAAATTATATATTTTTCAGTTCCTGTTGAATGCTGACAATGCGTTCCCACCTGTAAGTGACTCACTTTATGTGTCGATATTTGAAGTGTCCGTTTTCAGTTGTTTTGTTTACTTCTCATTTAACGGGGTAAAACACTGCGACATCGACTTTTTTTTCCTGTGTCAAAAAGAGCTTGTACATCTAATTTGTTTCTAAGGGTAGACATACAGTGGTATAGTGAATAACAAGTTCACTGCATTCATTTTAAAAGTATGGAGATGGACAAGTAACTGTTTAAAGGTTATTTTCCATGTTGAGGGTCAGCAGTTACTTGAGTATCACTTCAAGGCTCTACAGCAAAACGTCTGTTGCTTTATTCTTAAACTAAGGGGAAAACTTACTTTTGACTGAATCCCAAAATACACTTTTTCAGAGAGTTTACTGTTACTTTAATTGAATTCTAATTGTTTCACTCCACCACATTGTAAATTGAAATATTTCGGGTTTTTTTACACTTGAAGTTTTTGCAGATGCATGTTAAATAGAAATTCAACATTAATTTATTGCTGATATAATTGTTTAAATGTATTTGCATATAAAACATGATGATCTTATCCATAGAGGGTTTGATGAGTGCCAGCTCCTGCAAAAATATATGAAATGCTACAATATGACTATATATAAATATAACACAACCACTTAATATTTATGATAGTATATTTACATTGAGTAATGCTGGGCATTTGTAGCACAATGTTTTGTATGGTGTGTTGTGGCTAAAGAAAGACTCTAAATACCTTTACACTTAGTTAAAGGGTGTTTTCATGCAGAACACAAGACCGCTTTTTAATCCAATAATTCCAATATCTTTCAGGTCAGTGTTCCTATTTAAGACTGCTCTGTTGGTTTTGCTGGCTGGCTGTCAACAATGTGTCTCAGCTGACACTGACATCAAATCTCCACCAGAAGTCTCGCTGCACAATGGCACCATGTATGCAGTTTGCAAAATGAGACCCAGTGCCACATTACCTGAGGTTTTCAACAAAGTGTATGGTCAGGTGCTGTTTAATCAGGATTATCCACAGGGAAAACTCAAAGTCCTCCTTCGGCTCAGTGGCTTCCCCACAGAAGACGATTCAGTACCCAGAGCAGTACACATCCATCAGTATGGAGACCTGAGCCAGGGTTGTGATTCCACTGGGGGCCACTACAATCCACATGCTGTGCATCACCCAAACCACCCAGGGGACTTTGGGAACTTTGAGCCCCAGGAAGGAAAAATCAACACCTTGATTGAATCAAAGGCTACACTTTTTGGAGCACTTTCTGTGATTGGAAGAGCTGTGGTGGTCCACGAAAATGCAGATGACTTAGGGCTTGGTGGAAATGCCGGCAGTCTCCTGCATGGAAATGCAGGCCGCAGGCTTGGCTGCTGCATTATTGGGATTTCCTCTCCTAATCTCTGGAATATGTATCACAAGCAGTATAACAGACGGCTCAGGAGAAATTAATCCCAGGCATATACTTTCAGTTGTTTTGTCTTTTAATTAATACAGTTATTGTACCCTTTGTATTCAGTGCATGATACCAATAAAAATCAATGACGTAATCCTAACTCCAACATTCAACAGTAGTTTATCAGATGTCATGTGAATTTATTAGAAAAACTTGATCAGACACTTTTGATGGTCTGGAATGAATTTGGTCAAGACATTCTTAATTGATTTTGATGATTTCCTTGTTTGTTTTTTTTTTTGACAAACGCCATTATAAAACTCACTTGAGACATTATATAGTATATTTTCAGTGCAGCCTGTCAAAATATCTCATTATCTATCACATCTATCCACCAGGGTTGCGAGGGATGCTGGAGCCAATCCCAGCTGATATACACTCACTGGCCACTTTATTAGATACACCTTGCTAGTAAAAGTTTGGCCCTCCTTTTGCCTTCAGAACTGCCTTAATTCTTTGTGGCATACCTTCAACAAGGTGTTGGAAACATTCCTCAGATATTTTTTTCCCATATTGGCATGATAGTATCATGCAATTGCTGCAGATTTTTGTCCACACAACTGCTGCTCACTGGATGTTTTCTCTTTTTTGGACCATTCTCTGTAAACCCAAGAGATGGTTGTGTGTGAAAATCCCAGTAGAGCAGAAGTTTCTGAAATACTGGAATAGCTGGAGGGAATTTACACAGGCATGGGGAGAACATGCAAACTCCACATATAAAGGCCACGGGCCCGGAATCATATATATGTATATATATATATATATATATATATATACATACATATATATATATATATATATATATATATACATACATACACACACACATACACACGTGTATACATATGTATATGAATTTTTTCTGCCGTGATAATACAGTCCGTTTCAACAGTTTCAACACCTTCAGTGCATTCATCTGGCTTATTCTCTCTTCCCAATGTGAGGTCTGAGATGTCTAAACTGTTACATCAGTCCCAGTGGGAGGGGGATCACTAAAGATGGTCCTCTTCATTTGTTACAGTGGTTAAATCCTTTGTGGTTCCTGGCGTCTCTGTCTGAGGCTGGATATTGGTTTGCTGGTGTGAAGGTTTCTGCTGGGGCTTCTCCATGTTGGATGCTGATGGTGTCCTCCCCTGGAAAACTGGCATTTCGCTGTCTTGATTTTGAACTTCTGGGGAACTCTGCTGCTCAACAGGCAAACCTGTAGACCTCTTTTTAGCTGTGAGACAAGAGGAGAGTGACACTGAAGAAATACTGAAGACTCATAGAGGCACAGAGTAGTTGCATATTATTCAAAGTAAGTTCCTCTAAACACAGTAAAAATGCAATCATCTGTGTACAAACACTTTAAACTGGTGAACTGAATATAGATGGGAGGTCGAGATGATTAAAATTAATGGTATCATATAAGAAATGAATGAAGACAAAGGCCAGAGGCTAGGGAAGTAGTAAAAAGGGGAACATACTACCATAAATTCCCAGAGACACATTATAAGTCAGGCCTCCAGTCAGCAAGAAGCGGAAGGACAAAGGAAACAACAAGAAAGATAAGATAAATAAGAAAGATAAATAATAGTAAATAAATATATATAAATAAAGGTGCTCATATCCACCTGGCAAGTTCCATAATCCAGACATCTCTAGTGTTTTTAATTTCTCCTCCAGCTCCGCTACTCGATTTCCAAGAATCCTAATGACAGAAGACAAGTAGACTTAAACAAGCATACATGCACAATTCTGCCTAACATCCTAATGAATTATTTTAACAAATCAAAATCTAAAGGAAATGTATACGAATACAGCATTAGGAATAAATTCCAGTACTTGTTGATATGTCGTTGGTGCTGAATCACCATGTTCTTCTCATGGATGGTTTCCAGCAGAGCTGTGGCGAGAGACTTGAGGTCTGAGATCGACTGTGGAGTCACTGGCAGACTGCAGCCATTTTCCTCAGAAAGCAACAATTCCTTTACTTCACACACAACACAATCAAAGTTTAGATAGAAACTATCAGGTAGCTTCAATTTAGGGTTTTACAGAAACAGAGATTGTTTTCTTCAGCACATATTTAAATGCTTGCATGGCACTTTGTTACATTGTGTGAAGTGAATTTTGATTGTTTTTATAAATGTGATTCTTCCAACCTTGTTTGGCAGAGAGCACTCCTGTGAGAGCACTGCTGTTGGCTTTGCCACAGTTTTTGGAGTTTTTCCTGCACTCCAGTGCACTCTGTAAGCAGTGAAACACATTAAGGAGAATTAGGTTTGTTTTTACATATTAAAAAAAGCAACAACAAAACTTTGCGAATTCACATTCTTTCAAGTCAAAACATTGTTTTTAAGTTGAAAGTCAAATTTTACAGTTTAAAAATGTAGCCACCTTGTACTTCACCAGATTAGTTTTGAGCAAGTTGACCTCCTCCTGAAGTTGACAGAGGTGCTCGTGCAAATACCTGGAAGAAATATTTTGTTTGGAATGTAAACGCCTCCATGTAATGAATCTGCAAAATCCCGATAAACACATTATTTCTCCTAACAGGTCAAACAGTAGGACACCAGTATTTCAACACTTACACATATAGATTGCTCCTTTAACTGCGGACACTCCAGAAAAGACAGGTAAAAACAAAATTTGTCTTTTAAAAAGAGAAACTAACCTGTTCTCCATGCATAGAGCATCCATGTCTAGAAAGCGAATCTCATCATTGCCCACAATGTGGTTCATTTCCACATTGAGACGATGAGCCTTCTGCTGGAACACATCTCGCTCTGCCTGGACATCCTGCAGTTCATCTGTGAGCGACTTCACACTGTGCTCCAGCAACTCATTCTACAACAACACAAATCCCAGTTTTTAAGTGCATACAACTTTGATTTGACCCCCCCCACTCCAAAAAAAAAAAAAAAAATTTGCCCGCAAATTAACTAATAATTAATTTGCTAGATGTCTCATTAAATCGTGCCCAAATCCCAGACAGTGTCACCTGTTCTCTGGCTCTTTCTAACTGTCTGACCAGATCTTCTCGCTCATGTGCAGGAAAGTGTCGTATGCCAACCTCCTCATCTCCCAACCTCTGTTTGGTGATGGTCATTCGTAGGAGCTAAAGGAGCAGAATGACCCAGCAGGAATCATATTACATATGATGATGATGTCATATTATCCATCAATTTCTTGCATATCGCAAACAGTCTGACTCTCTGACACACTGATTCATACCCAGCTGATACTGGATAAGCTGTTGCCATATCCATGAATAATGATGCAGCTGGTGAAAAAAAAAAAAAAAAACTGAGCTAATACTTCTGAAGACAGTATAAAGAATGCCCTTCTACCTTGTTATCACCCTGAGCTTCCACCAGTCGTTGTTTTAGCTCCTTCACCTCCTCAGAAAGTTGATACCTTTTTTCTCTGGAGTCTCTCAGCAGCTGGGCTAAATTCACCTGAAAGACACAAAAGGTCACATTAGAAAGACCATCCAGGGTTAACTCAGTGGTACCTGTGAAGCTGGTGTTTTTAAAATAAAAAAACAACAAAAATGAAAAACAGTGATGTCAAATAAAAACCAAGTTGGGTTTGTGCAGATTCAAGACCTCCCTACAATGAAATATGCAGCATTTAAGGTAAGCACCACTGTTAGACAAAAATTTATAAAGAATATCAGATGACTAAAATCACTTACTTGATTTCTTTTCTCAGGGGGCAGAGAGAGATCTCCATCCTGTGAGTTAAAAAAAAACAGAGATAACTGCCACTCAATATAGCGTCTCAAACATTCAACATAGGACAGTAAACAGGGACAACTTATGTTTATATTTTGCTTATTAAAGTCTTTATTGCACTGCACTAACTCAGCATACAGACAGATGCCTTACAATGAGTTCTCTGTACTTCTTCTTGAGACCTTGGTGACGCTCACGGAGCTGGTTGGCCATGAGCTTGTACTGATCCCTCTCCTGCTGGCAGGTATCCAGCTCCTTAGACAGAATCAGGAGTGCTTCTTTCTTGCTCTCCAACTTCCGCTTGCAAATTAGAAACTGAACAAAGGAATGAAAATTTTGTAAAAGAAAAAAAATGTTGAAGGTGTTGTTAGGTAAGTTCATAAATTAATTATAATGATGCAGTGCAGCCACCAGGAAAACAACAAAAAAAGTATGCATGCCCTTTTGCTGATGATGGTGATGTTTCTCCCTAAACTGTATATTTACTGATTATTTTTTTGATAAAATAACAAAGCATCAACAGGCAATCCACAGGCAAAATAAAATATAAAAACTGGGAAGCTGGAAGCAGACTTTTGGTATTCTCAACTTGAAACTATGAATAGGTTATCAAAACATTTGATGGTGGAGTTTCTGTTTCTTGATCATCTCCATGAATCAGCGAATGAATGAAACTCAAATGCCAAATAAATGTGAAACAAAAAGTTTAATTTCATCCATTAGATGTATTGGATAGACGAGGATAGCATAAAAGGAAATAGGCCTGCTGAAATAATATTCATGTGTCTCAGAATTTATTCTAGAAATACATGTAAACCAAGTTAGTTACTTAGCGGTCATCTTCATCTGATTTTTGCAGATTATTTGTAATAAAACATTTGAATTTGAGTCAGTAGACCAACAATATGGTGCATCTTGTCCTACATGTAACAAACCCCCAAGACACAGTGCTCTGCAGGGGCGAGGACATTTTTTTTCCAATTATTTATTTTTTAAATCGACTTCCTCATTTCTCAGAGTGACCTAAGATTTAATCCTGTTTGTCCAGTTTAACCAAGACAAAACATCTGAACTACCTGTGGCTTCTAATATGACAATAACAACAAATTCCTTTAAATGTATTTAAACGAAGCATACATATTTACTATTCCTCCTATAAATAGTGGATCTCGGCGGGACATGGACGTCTATTCGGTCTCACCTCGTTGACCAGCCTCTGCCAGTCACTCTCGCTCCTCCGGTACGGCTCCATGTTCCTCCAGGTGAGAAAACGTTTTAGTAACCAGGTGTGTGTGTTCAGGTCGTTTGTATCACCATGCTGCTTGTGTTGTGTTCAGACACTTCTTGTATGAAACACGCATTAACCGATCGAGGTTCAGCATCATTTCCGTCCGTCTTGACGTCATAGGCGCGTCAGGACGCATTTATTGACCCTGGTAAATCTGGGAACCACCTGGGCCAGCCTTCACAAGGCGAAGGGTATTTTACATGTTAGATCTGCTAGCAACTGCAAGATTTGTCCATATCCATATTTAATATTCATACAGGATATGTTCATAATAGGTAAATATTATAATAATCGAGGGTACTGGTGTTTTTTTTTGTGTGCCTCAGTCTAAAGGACCAGTTTCACTGCCTGCCAAGATTACAGGACGAAGTAAAAAAAATAAATAAATAAATAAAATGCAATAAATGTGGTTAAACTGTCTTTAATGCATTTTCACAATCCCATTCTTACAAAGGAATAGTTGCGCCATATAAAAGAGCTGTTGTTCATAATTTTTAAGGGCCGCAGACTGGAAGATAATTGTACTGTTACTTTGTAAGGCATGGCAATGAGAGTAACAAAAGGGACAGTCATGTTTTTCTTTGTTAACAACTCTAAAATTTCTTATTTCTTATGTTATGCTTGGAAGAATTTTTGAGTTCACCTGTTTGACAGTTGTGAAAGAGCATATGCACATCATGCTTTTGTGTCTGTAAAGCATTTAAAGCAAATCTGTACATTGAATGAAAAATATGAAAAGATCAGTAAAGGAAAGAGCACGTTTGTGACTGAAGGCCACATGAACGTTATTCGAAGTTACATAGTAGTTCACAACTATGCCTGTGATTGTAGCAACACTCCTTATATATTGCATAGGAATCAGGAGTAAATGACATTTATTTTTGCCACTCATCAGGCACTCTGTCAGGCACTCTGTTCATACGGTGGGCTGTTGCACTCTTACATAATTATATTTACATTCTGGAGTAATTTTCGTCAGGAAGAAAACCTTTGTGTCATGCACATTTAAATCATCAGTCATAACAGTGGACAAGATGGCTTAAATTTTCTGTTGGTGGTTCCAGTTGTTGCAAATAAATCACTTCATTTACAGAGTGTTGTTTCGGAGTAACCATTTTGCTTGCACCGTTACAGCCAAACAACTTTTAAATGGATGGCTACTAGTTTACTGGATCTGTGTGGGGTAGCCAGGTTACACTCCATGGTAGTGATAGTCACAGTGGTCATCCCTCAGCTCAGTCTGTTTGCATGATAGAGGTAAATATAAAAAGCCAGCACATCTTGAGATAATATCTAGTAAACATTCAAATTATCTTCGTGCTTTTAATATTTCAAAGGCTGCTTTTTATTTCCCCAAGCCTTCAGTTTTTGTACTGTAATGCCATACTTGCTATAAATGTATTTGAGCTGCAGCACTTTTAAAATGTATGTTTCAATCCAATATATAGAGCGTTGCAAAGGAAGATACGCAGCCTTTGAGATTCTTTGTACCAATACACACAATTGCTCTGAGCAAACAATTTAATTAGTCAATTAGTCAGGATTTAGTTGTAGGCACTATAAGCTTAAATCTACAAATACATGCTCAAAGACCATTGATTTTCCCTTTAAGCTGGATGAGAAGATGAAATTCCTGTGGTCAGTGGACAGTACTGTGAATGACCGGGGTGACTGCACATAAATGTCCTTGAACTTGTGAAAGGTTTTGGTCTCCTTATCCCAGAGGTAGATATGTGTGAAAGAATAATCGCTGCCAAGAGCAAGGTAGTGTCTATCTGCAAAGGAGAAGGGTTGGAGGATCATTGCTCCTCGAGAGGGTAGAGCCTGCACCTCAGTGAACTGCTTATTGCGCCATTTTAAGACTTTGGAGTCACCAATATAGCAAGTCAGGGCCAAATACATCTCATCTTCTTCACGAAAAGCTTTGACTGCTACCATGTCATCAACATTTGGGATTTCACCATGAAGTATGAACTTCAGGGTGCTTTTGTTCCATAGGAAGATGACAGGTGACTGAGACCGACTGGCTAAAATGAGGTAGGACTTCCCGTCCACTTCAACAAACTCAGCATCTGTATCACGGAACCACTCGTGGAGAAACTGGTAAGAGTAAAAACCAGTTTCATTGCGGTCTGGTTGCTTGGTCCACTTGTACAGAGTTGACATTCCTGCTTTGGAGCTGTCCACAATCACAAAATACCAAACGCCATCCATTTTGAAGACCTCAATGTCATTTGGCTTTGAGATGTTGAAGACCTCAATAGTTTGAAACTTGATGAATTTATTTTGTTGCACGTCAAACTTGTAAATGTGGGAGCCACCAAAAAGCTGGGTGACAATTATTAAGACGTGGTTGTCAATCAGGACTGACTTGCATCCAACAACAGACTTCCCTATGACAGAAAAAAAGGTGACAGTGAAAACACAACACAGAAAATAGCATTTACGTTAATTATAAAATCAAACTAAATCAATATCATTATTTGGTGTAAACATGGCTAGTTAAAAGTAATACTTAGAAGTATTACTTACTTTAAAAATTGTTCTGTCACTGAATCAGCCCAGTGATAAGGCCCACTTACCAAAATGAGACTCCCTCATTCATTACCTTTTGATTTCTCTACTCTCTACGTAGCTAGAGAGAGTTCAGGGTTTACTGAAGATTCAAATCCTTAAAAAGAGTTTGTAAATACATATTTTTAATCCTGAACAAAGCCTAATTAAATTTTGAGCCTGGTGCTATGATTTTTAGCAAAAATTTGTTCCAAGAGTGCTTCTGGGAATGATCTAAGATAAATTATAGTGCCAATGTTAAATTATAATCTCGCTACGTGGAGCACAGGGCAGTGTATCAGGCTTGTAGCATGACTTCATTGTTTGTCTTTTAATAGGATTTAGGGATGCACAATATCACCAAATTTATCCACTGAAAAAAAGAACTAACGGTGGGTTTTTGGCAAACCTGTGATATTATCAAATTTTCTGAAGTTCATTTCAATGTGATCCCACTCCATGACCACACAGCTGTTGGTGTTTGGGGCAGCCGTTGCCACAAAGATATCCTCTTTGAAGGAGAAGATGTCTGCTGACATGGACTGAATGGGAATGGACTGATGACGCACAAAGGCTGTGAGATACAGACAAAAACAGTCACAGTATAGGACAGTATATGTATAGGTATAGGACTTCACTACTTAAATTACCTTTGTCATCCTGTGCAAAGCTGTGTAGGGCAATAATAGCACCTATATGGTTTTAAATGGTTTAATATTTTGGATTAAATAGATCCGAATTCCTCATATTCTTATAGTTTATCAATATGCCACTTCTGGATAAGACAACGGACGTATATATGTCCAAATAATGTATGTGTATGCACACATGTCAGCAGGCCTGGAGCCTCATTGCACAAACTGGTGCATGCTAACATCTTGTTTAATTATTCAACAGTTTGATTGATTTCTTCTTTCTTTCTTGTAGATGACATGTTTAGCTGGAGCCTGTGACTATTCATAAAGGCCTTTGAAGGTGCGCTCGTCTTTTTACCCGTGGAGATGCACTCGCCGGGTGGAATAGGGAGGTCGCTGAGCCGCTTTCCCTTCATGTGGCTGGGGCCTGAGCAGAAAACATCTGATACTGTAGCGTTTGTGTTTTTCAGCCATGTCATCAGCCACTTGTTCTCACAGCTGCATTGAAAGGAGTTGCCTCGTAGGTCCCTGATACATGGGAGAGAGGGCGGCATCAACATTTGCAAAATTATTTGGGACACATTTACTGGAAGAGATGACAAAAACAAAATAAAGATTAAATTTACATCAAGGCCAAACTTTGAAACTCGAGACAATAACGCTGCATGACGCAGGAAAACATGCCATCCATCTATGAAATTTGAGCTGATCTGATGTCATATGGGAGTGATTTTAGCTGCACTCCAACTTATAAATGGTTTAGCTAACCTATTGTTCGCCAACAAACAACTTTTGCATTGTTGTTGGAGCAATTCGAAAATGAAGTTTATTTTAAAATGGGAGTAAAAACAAATATATAACTAAAAATGGAAGTCATCTAAGGGCACCACTATCAAGGTGGAGAGAGAAAGGAAATGTAATATTTTTGCTGTTCATCTTTTTTCAGCCAAGCATAAAGCTGAGCATGAGTCAGCTACACTTTGGAATACAGTATGGAAAAGGAACAACTCTCAGCCACTTAAACTAACTAACGCACACACGCACACACACACACACGCTTACTCACAGTTCCAGCAATGAATCCAAGTCAAAAAACAGATCCCTTGACAGAAACCTCATCTGGTTATTTGCAAGGGAGCTAAATCAGAAGCACAGCACAAAAAAGCAGACTTTTGTAATTTTTATGTTGTACCCTCAGTCCACTTCAGTAATAATTCGATGCCAGTACTGCAGACATTGCCTACTGTGAGCTTAAGTGTAAAACTCTTATGGCTGGTAAAGAGCATGATAACAGACTTACAGGTGGGTCAAAACTCGCAGACCACGAAAGGCCTTCTTGGTGATTGTTTCAATCTTGTTTCCTTCTATGAATCTGTTCAATAAATAATAAAATTTAGTTATTCACTGTTGACCAGCAGAGAAAATTACAGAAATTGTGTCATATTATTTATGTTTATTATTGCATGTGTCTGCAGATAATGGGGTGATACACATATCTTTGTCCGTGCATGTTTTTATTTTTCTCATGGAATGGAGTGATGAGGAAACATGGACAGACTTGGTCACAAACAGATTGGGATTTGTGATATTTGCAATGAAAGTGATGATGTGGAGTGGTGTTTGCAGCATGATGTGACAGTCTTCTAGCATGATCCTTCATTATTTTTTGGAATATTAAAGTTTACTGTTGTCCCTGAGTAATACTCACAAATACTCTAGATGTGGAAGCCCAGAGAAAGCATCATCTTTGATTGTGGTCAAAGAATTAGCATTCAGAAGCCTGTTAAGAGAAAAAAAAATGACTGACAGAAAAAAAGTTTGCATCATGAAGATGCACCTCCTCTTTCTTTTTCCTGTGGGATATGTTTTGCTGTCTGCAGCAAAGGCTAAAGCTCTTAGATGTTAATCACTATTTACCAGATAATCAGTGGAAGCTTCACATTCTGCACTTACAACAGCTGAAGTGAAGGCATCAGGGAAAACATCCCCTCTGTAATTTCAGCAATGGATCCATTTACCATGCTCCTGTTGGAGGAAGCACATCAGAAATCACAGTCAAACTCTGGGCTGACGCATCATAACACTGTGTACCAGACACACCAGGAGCCAACTCTGCAGGGAGGCAGCAAGTGAACGGCCCTGAATGCACCATTGCCTGTCTCCACATTGAATAGACTATCCTTTGACCGAAACAATCAGATTAGTTACTCACAGTGAGTTGATCTCACTGGGGATGGTCCGGGGGACGTGTGAGGCACCGACACAGATGATGGTCTCCCTGGAGCAGGCGCATCCTGAAGGACATTTGAAATTCCTTTTGGATTCAGCTGCTGCGCTAACATAAAGAAGCACAAAAGCCAAAAAAAGCTTAGTCGATATCATCCTCCTTCCTGAACATTAAACAGAGTGACAATGATGGTGAGTTGAGTGCAACCAGCAGCTGAGAGTCTGCCCGATCGAAACTGTGGGGGGAAAAAAAAAAAAAAAAAAAAGCCCTGACACAGACTGATACGGCTGCAGCGGCACCCCGGAAGGCTGCAGCAGACCGGGACGGAGAAAAAACAAAAAGCAATTTCATAGCTAGCAAGCAAGCAAGCAAGCAAGCAATAAAGTGTTTTTTTGACACAGAATTTAACTTTGCGTGTATTTCATGAGAATGACTATAATAAAATGTCATATCTGAGAAACATGTCAGATGATGAAATGATGGCTGTTGAATTTCTTTCTGCGATTTTTATTTTGTGCCTGATAAATAAAAGTGAATTGTTTTAATTAGTGGATAAACAGCATCTTTGTCCAGCAAACTAAATCGATAAAACAGAAGAAACTGAGATTGAGAAATTAAATGCAATTTCTGAAGGCAGCACTAATCTCTCCAGTCTTGTAAAAGAACAAATATTGAATGAATAGGAGCACAATAAATGGGTCCGTCCAGTGAAATAAGCAGACAGTCCATGGCCTAATTTTAAGGATTTGGTGTGTGTCACTTCTGCTATAGAATAAATAGGTATATTTTATATTGTACATTTAGGTACCACTACTGAGATACCCCCCTTATGTCTGTGGATACAACTCCAATAACCAGGCTTAATCATTGTGTGGTGATATCTGTTATAACCGCAACGTTCCCATGGGAAAACAATATTTACACTGTATATTTGGATTGATATATTTCTAAGTCTTTCTTCAATATAAAAAAAGCATAAATGTTAAAACCCCCAACTTCCTTGCCATTTTATAAATAAAGGCTGATAATGGACATTACTCTTATAAAGTTAATTGTGGTAATTTTCTAATAATTTTATTCAGTTCATTTGGATGGATTATAGGGACATATACATTTTCTTTTAATCAGAAAAGCTGTCTGTGCAGAGAGAAACTGGGGGAAAATGCAACCTAACACACACAACCTGTGTGGTGGTCTGTGTGTTGTTGTTCCTCTACAGTACCACCAGAGGGAAGCTGCTGATAACCAACAGGGCCAGAGAGTTCTCTGAACAAGGTACACTTTAGTCAATAAAGGGAAAAGTGCATGTGTTTGTGACTTCTCTCCTGATTTTCTGGTGTCCTAAATTTGTAAAATTTCTCCCCTTTAATTCAAGCTGTTGTTGAAGTTACATATTTTCAGATTTGACACATAAGAGCTTTATATGTGTAATTTGTGAGAATATATATATAGATATATCTATATATATGAACTATCTACAATTTTTAAAGGTTTACTTTGTAGGTTGTTTCTTTTTTTTTTTTAGCTTCACAGTATCACACGGACTGATATACAATGTCTATAGACAGAGCTATAATATAATTGACAATACTACAAACAAGTATTTCAATGACAAGTGTATAGAAGTTGATAAAACATACAACATGGACACTTTATTTTAGCATTTTCATTTGTTTTCATTCAAGTAAATAGAAAACAACATGTAACTTATAACATTAGCACTGTGGTGTAAAATGACTTGGAGTTTTTCTGCACTCATGCACAGTAGTAGTTCAGTGTTTCATGTGATTTGTATTTTAAATCTGATCCCCTCCCTGATCCCTTCTAACTTATGTAATTAAGAATGGCAGTTTTTTGTGTGTATTTCTTTTTTGAATTGCCAGACAATTATGAAATTAATTTCTTGTTCTTGACCTCTGCAATGCATCTTTTCTAAATGGAACATAATATCATTATTCATAGAAAGAAATGTTCACTCAACAATGGGGTTGCCCGTTGTGGCACCAAGCCCAAACAAGGTGCTGACCTTTGCTGGAGGACCAGTAGTCTATGAGTATGAGTGAAACCAAATACCCATTGCCATAAGGGAGCAACCATACATGTCTGCCATTCCGGGCATAATTCATGACAGCTCTGCATCTAGCATTGCTTTTTTTAGGCTCGTGTATCCCTGAAACACTCAGGACACGTTCAAACTGAAACCAGATGACACTACAGCAAATGCAATTTTTTCAACTATAAAGATTAAATTAAGGACCTAAAAACATCTTTTTGACTTGTTTCCCAAGTACATGTCTGCAAGATTTGTCTGCTTCCCACAAATCTAGAGTAAACACAAGAAACTTGTGAACCAAAAAAATGCACCAGACTCATTGACTAACTCCCTAACAACAAACTTTCACCCTGCCCTATGTGCCGTAAAGACAATATCTAACTAAGCCAGTGAGCAGTGATAGCTAACATGTCTTTGTTGCCATCAAGTGGGAACCTCCTTTCACTGTTGTTTCATCTAGTTAGGCCAACAACACCTCCAGGAGGCTAAACAGTGATCACCCCCCTAATGCCAGCCATCACCGCTCCTCACACAAAGACAACTATCTCACACAGCACTACCGTCAACTACTCTGACCTCTCACCAACTGCACCAGTGAACACGGGGTGGGGATACAGACCCTGGTTTGGGTAGGGGGCATGAAAGTTTTGAGGGTACAGGAGGTGGACGACAAGCTACACTAGAAGATTCAGCAACCAAACTCATCTGAATAGTTCTATACTCAAGGTAAATCAAACCAATACAGGCCAACTCACCTGGACTAGCCACATGGTCTCAAAGAGGGTCAAACAGCCCACACCATCCACTGAAGTGCACTTCCTCTTCCTGTTTTTTTTCCTCTGCTTCTCCTAAGAGTCTGTCTGTCTTAAGCGCTCCCCCTGCTGGGCCCCCAGGAACTACTACTTCTTCTAATCCAATCCCACTGACTGGATCTAATTGCTTCATCCGACATTTCCTTCAATATTTTCCTCACCCTCTATCCCCTTCCTCCTAACGCCCTCAACAAAGCAACAACAGATTTTGCAACAAACTCTCTACAACCTACTACCAAAGGACAAATCCTAACTTTCCATTCTCGCTGCTCAGCATCCTTACCTAGATCTGCATACCTGAGCTTTTTACTTTTTTTAAGCTTCTTCAACTGAATCCTCCCACAGCACAGTCAGCTCTATGAAATATACTCTCTTTCTACTCGTGGACCACAAAATTATATCAGACCTTAGCTTTATACAGGCTATTTCCTGGGGAAGAACAAGCTTTCCTCCCAAATCCACCTGCATTTCCCAGTCACTAGCAACCTCTAAGTTGCCTTGCCTCTTTGTTATCTTATTAACTTTCCCTCCTTCTTGAACAAACTGAATTGCCACTCTCCTTGTCTTACACCCTCCTAAATTTGCCTGCCTCCGTATATCTTCAATGCCAGCAGCTAAGCTTTTTAAAACTTGGTTATGTTGCCACGTATACAGTCCTTGCGACAGACTAACCTAACAACCTGACAAGATGTGATTTGGAGTTGTAGTACCTGAACACAATGAACATAGCGGGTCTCCATTTACCCAGAGTTTTCGGTTCTGGGGAGTTGGCAATATATCATATGTTGACCCTATCAAAAATCTACTACTTTCCTCCATACTCCACAGCTCTTTCCAACTAAACTTTTTCTTCTCTACACCTTCCCAGTTCAACCACTGTCCCTGCTTATCCTGAGCCACTGCCCTCGTGCTCCTTAATATTTCCTCCTCTCTTTGGGACATGCTCTACTCCACACCTGCCTGGGCCAAGCCAAGCCAAAAGCTTCCCCAGCCTACTTGTACATTACCTACTATCTCTGTGTGCCTAAGAGTTGCTTTCGCTTCCTGCACTGCCATTTTTGGATTCCATTTTCTAGTGTAATTATTAGAGTAGTAGTAGTTAATTTACTTGATGCAATACCATTATGAAGACCGTAAGTGCAACAACGAGACTGACTAGTAAATAGGTTTGACTGGGAAATATGGATAAAACTTACTTTGAAAAACAATATATAGTTTTATATAAGTTTTCTGTGACGGATGTGTACGTAACAGCAAAGTTGTCTAGAAGAAGTTTTGGCTTTACACATCCAAAGTATAAATAAATCCAAAGTAACAATACTAAGTATGTTTAAATGACATAAGAAATTAATTAAATTCTTACGAACAGACTCAAGAATTGTCTTCTTTCTTCTGTTGTTAAAAGTCTCTGGTACTTACATACTGATGGAGGCCAGTCTTTACCTGTCTCACGCTGCTTCTAGGAGCAGACGGACTTTGGTGATGGGTCTTACTAGTTCACTGGTCTTAGTCTTTAGACGAACCTGGCGAAGTCCATGTTCATCTGGCATTGCCTCAAGGACCTTGCCAATGACCCATGAGTTTCTCGGTGCAGTATCATCCACCAGCAAAACAATGTCCCCTGGCACGAAGTTACGAGACACCTGAGACCACTTATGGCACATCTGGAGCTCTGGCAGGTATTCTCTCACTCAACGTTTCCAAAAAAGCTCCACCATGTATCGGACCTGCTTCCACCTTCAACGTGCATACAGGTCTTCCTTCTGGAAAAGTCCGGGAGGTAGATACGGCTTGGTCCTCAATAGTAGCAGGTGATTTGGGCTGAGCGCCTAGAGGTAATTGGGATCACTGGAAGGGGTGGTAATGGGTCGCCCATTAATAATGGCCTCTGCTTCACACAGGAATGTTTGGAGGCTTTCCTCATCCAGATTCTGTGTCTTGAGGGTGGCATCTCTTTGCGCAATGAACTGTCGAAGAGCATTAATGAAGGAGTCTGTGTCAAGTGAAGCTGCCACTTCTAAGTGGATGGCCCGATTGGCTAAGCAGGTGAAGATGACACCGTACCTCTTCACAGTAGCTCTTCCTCGCTTCGCCTCAAAAGGACCGCACCAGTTCGAGTGAACGGTGGTTCGTCAGGTAAGATTCTGTTTCGTGGCAGGTCTGCCATTTGTTGCTGCCCAGCAGCACCATGCAGCCGTCGACACACCAGGCACCTGGACAGGACTCTTCTAATAGTTGAAATGACGTTGGGAATCCAGTATTTCAGACGTAGCTTGGATAGGACATGGCTGCGTCCACTGTGACCTACGTTGTTGTGGATCTCTTGAAGGATGAGCTCTGACACTCGAAGGTCCTTAGACTCTAAGGATGCCGTCTTGAAGAATTGGGTTTAGCTTGTATATGTGGCTACTCCTCTTGATGGGTTCACCCTTTTTAAGGGAGGTGATTTCTTCTTGGAATCCTTTTTTCTGGCAGTGGCGTACGATCTCACCTTCAGCCTCTTTCAAATCATCCACTGTGATACTTGCCTTGTATTCGCCATGAACTTGTGCAACTACCGTTCCTGTTGATCTTTGTCAGTTTCAGACAGTGCAATGGCTTCTCTTTGCTCCTTTCTTTTCTTGACCATGGAAAGCAATGTGTTCCTCACCTTAAGGATCCATGCTACGGCTTTCTTAAGGCGCATCCACGAAGAGTAGTACTCTTCTGCATCACATCAACCATTTCTCCTGCTGCAAGAGCGTTTATGGTGGCACTTTTCTTGATCTCTGGATCAGCAGCGCTGAGATCTGTCAGACGGTCAGGGTTCTCTGGCCAGTTGTCAGACGACTGGGTGAGAAAGTCGTGTCCAGAGATCCAGGCTTGGTTTTGCACAAACACATCCACTTTGTCCTCTTGATGCGTAATCAGCAGGATTTAAGTGTGTGCTGACATGCCTCCATTGAGATCCTGTAGACACCTTCCGAATTTCCGCTACTCTATTGGCTACGAACGTCCGGAATCTTGTTATTTTGTTGTTAATGTACTTGAGCACAGCTGTGCTGTCTGTCCAAAACACTGAATTTGTGAGCTGTAGCTCCAGTTCCTTCCTTAACAATCTGTCCACGCGCACTGCCATAGTTGCCGCTGTTAATTCCAGGGGTGGGATGGTGGTGTTCTTGAGTGGGGTAACCCTAGCCTTTCCCATAACAAACGCGATATGGACTTGACCTTTGCTGTTGTGCTGAACCACGTAGGTAACCGTGCCATAGCTGGCACTGGCGTCACAAAAATTTTGCATCTGAGCATGTGTAGCCTCTCCAAAATGGGCTGGCTTGAAGCATCGATCAATCCCAAAATCAGCAATCAATTGCAGTTCTTTGATCCAATTCAACCTCTGTTGTGCAATATGATCCGGAATCATGTCATCCCAGCTGAGCTTTAACTGACAGAGCTCTTGCAAGATCTTTTTTGCAGGCAGAACCACCGGAGCCAAGATCCCCAAAGGATCGTAGACAGAACGCTTTATCTGCTTCCTCTAGGCAACATTATCAGGAAACACAGCATCAACTTCCACTGTTATGCAGACGATACTCAGCTGTACCTATCAATGAAGCCAAATTAAGTCACTCAGATAGTCAGACTGCAGGGATGTCTTGAAGACATAAAAGTCTGGATGACTGGAAATTTTTTACTTCTAAACTCTGACAAAACAGAAGTTATTGTACTCGGCCCTAAACACCTCAGAAAAATACTATCTAACCATCTCATCAGTCTGGACGGCATCACTTTGGCTTCCCGCTCCACTGTAAGAAACCTTGGAGTAATTTTTGATCAGGACATGTCCTTTGTCCCTCACATAAAACAAGTTAGTCGGGCAGCTTTCTGAGGCTACAATTTGCACAAGCTCATCGAAATTGGACAATAGAAGATTGGAAAAAACGTTGCCTGGTCTGATGAGTCTCGATTTCTGCTGCGACATTCGGATGGTAGGGTCAGAATTTGGCGTCAACAACATGAAAGCATGGATCCATCCTGCCTTGTATCAACGGTTCAGGCTGGTGGTGGTGGTGTAATGGTGTGGGGAATATTTTCTTGGCACTCTTTGGGCCCCTTGGTACCAATTGAGCATCTTTGCAACGCCACAGGCTACCTGAGTATTGTTGCTGACCATGTCCATCCCTTTATGACCGCAATGTACCCAACTTCTGATGGCTACTTTCAGCATAATAATGCGCCATGTCATAAAGCTGGAATCATCTCAGACTGGTTTCTTGAACATGACAATGAGTTCACTGTACTCAAATGGCCTAGGCTGCTGGGGGAAGGACTGAGCTTCTCTTTCTGTTTCTCTCTCTCTCGCTGTCTGTTTCTCCCTGTCACCCTCTCTCCCCCTCTCTCTCTTTCTCTCTCCCTCCCTCTCGCTTGCTCTCCTTTCCTCCCCCCTTGCATGCACTGATAAGAACCATCCTTCTTAAAAACACAGTTTCACCCAGTTCTAAGCATTTATACTGCATTTAATAACCATGTTCTGCCAAAGTCTCTGTCTCTCCCAGTTCCTCTCCTCTCTCTCCCTGTCCTCATCCTTCAGGTGGTGACTCATCGGCATCCCATGTTCCTGCAACACCTGCTGGTCCCATATTTCATGAATTCTGTACTACAGCTCAACTCCATGAACTTCATGCAGCAACATGTTACTGCCTACACCTCCCCCCCAATGCCTATCCTCTCTCTCTCTTCCACTCTCAACCCAACCGGTCGAGGCAGATGGCCGCCCCCCCGAGCCTGGTTCTGCTCGAGGTTTCTGCCTCTTAAAGGAAGTTTTTCCTTGCCATTGTTGCCAAGTGCTTGCACATTGGGGGATCTGTTAGGTCTCTTTAAATACATTTATGAAGACTTTGGTCTAGACCTGCTCTATATGTAAAGTGCCTTGATGTAACTCTTTTATGATTTGGCGCTATACAAATAAATCTCATTTGATTCCAGTTTAGCATCTGAAGCGGCTAAAGTAGTCTTAAGCTCAAACTCCTCTTTCTCAGCCTTGAGCTTCACTTCTTGTTTATTCAAGGCTTCCTTCTTTTTCAGTGTAGCTGCCTTTGCCAAAAGAGCAGCCCTTTCCAGTTCCGCTTTTAAGCATGCTGAAGAAGCTGATGAATGACCAGAACTTGCCTTGGACTTCTTGGACTTTTTAGACGATACTTTTGAGGTGCTATCAGACAGATTGATGTTCTCATTAGCCTCCTTTGCTTCCTCCATACGTCTGTGAACATCCTTTATCCAATCTTCAACTTGATCAGTGAAGCCCTTTAATGAATCAGCCCTTGGTTGAAACCACTTCTCTTGATCATAGTTCATCTCTTCTTTTGTGGCAACTTGCTGAAACAACCTTTTAACACAAATGTTCAGCTCACAAAACTCTCCAAAGAGCTTGTTGAAACCATCCACCAACCTGGTCTTGACTTCTTCTAAATTGCAATCATCCATTAAATTAACCATCGTATTCCTTTTTGCTGTAACGTGAGACAGTGTGGCTTTCCTTGCACTTATTTTCCTCTGTAATGCATCTTCCAAACCTTTTTCTGTAGGTTTAGGTTGCCATTTTTCCAATGTGGCTGTATCTGTATGTTCCTCCATGATTCCAATACAAGATTAGCCTCTCCACTTGCTAGCCACTGTTTGCTTGAGGCATCAACGTGCTTTTCCAAAGCACACACACACACAAAGGATAGTTGTCCACGGATCATCCACGAGTCATTCACACGTGGTCCGCGAGTCGTTAGCGGATCGTTCTGGCTAATTAGCTTAGCTATTAGCATTCAGTCCAAACGTTAGCTCCTTACAATAGCAGCTGCTGAGCCATTCCTTTCATTTCCAAGGTCCACGAATTCCAAAGTGCTCTCAGGCCATAGGTAAAAACCACCAGGATAGGGTTTTCTTACAAATGTAACAGCAAAGTTGTCTAGCAGGAGTTTTGGCTTTGCACATGCCCATGCACTGTTAATAATCCACTCGACGTCCAGGTTAAGTTGAAAGAAAAGAAAGAAAAAAAAAAAAAAAAAAAAAAAAACTTTTATTCCACGTGTCACAGTAATCCACCCAAAAAAAAAGCGTTCTTTCTACCCTGTACAAGGCATGACAAGCAGGTTACACAAGCATGATAAAAAAAAAAAACTGGGGTTCAATACTAATTTCAGGTCACGACCCCACTACTGCCAACGTGCGAGGCTGCAGTCTTAAAGCTACAGTACCCCAGTACTAAACATAACTTACATAGCCTGTTAGACAAAAGAACAAATAACCAAATTCAGTTAAACTGACTTATAAAAGGACTGTTAAACTATTCAAGTTTAATCCAAAGTAATACTAAGCATGTTTAAGAAAAGTGAAATTAGCAAACTTATTGCCTCATACAGTGTATGTAACCCAAATGCAGCACTCCAGAGCTCAGGAACAGTTGGTAATGACCTTTATTTTCACAGCAGTTAACAGGAGTCTTAGCTTAGCGTTCAGTTCACACGTCAGGCTGGTAGCCCCCCCCCCCAAAAAAAAAAAAAAAAAAAATTGTCTCTGGCTATCTGGCTTGGGGACGGGGATGAGTTCAACCCGGCCGCTGGAACGAGGATGGAGGCGTGCATCCTCGGACCCGTAAAGCTCTGTCCTTCGAATGAAGCCGCCGACACTTCGTGTCCGGAGCCTGGCATGGTCGGCACCAGGAGCTCAGGCGAAGAAGGCACGCTGGTGTCTCATAGTAGAACAACCTGGCGAGAAGTTAGCGTGCTGGAGGAGTTTATATGCCAGGCTGATGAGAGGCAGCAGCTGTGCAACCAGGTGAGTGGAGTTGAGCTGATGAGGGGGCGTGGCTGAGAGGTGGAGGGAAGCAGAGGCAGGGAGAGTGGAACCAGGAGAACAGAGCTGTGACATTTTCCTGTATTGTACAAACTTGAGACTTTGGCTTCGTTCAGTCATAAATGTCTCTGTTGATGTGCCGCTTCATCACATCTGTGATTATTATGATTTTAGCAGGTAGTCAATATACTGAGCTAAATAGCCCCAGTAATCATTTATCTTTCTTAACTAAATTGTCATTATCAGGGGTTTAGGGTGACCCTCTAATCCCTTACATGCAGTAAACTAGCTCACATATGACACTTTCAAATCCAAAGTCAACCTTTTACCCTTTGAACCATTTGGGCTGGAGTTGGGGTGTGGAGTGTGGGGGTAACCTGGAGAAGTGCAGCATCTTGCTACTGGTGACTGCCTCACAGCAGGTGTTCAAGCTGTCAAACTTCTCCAGTTCCCACTCAGAAGCTGGAGAAAGCTCAGAGGTCAGTATCACAAATACACTGTCACTCCTAGATGGCAAAACCTGACAAAAAACACATATCACACAATTTTGTGTGGAATGACGCAGGCTGTGTTCTGTGTTGACAGTCATTTATACTTTAATTACTTTAATTATGTTAATTTCCTTACAGGTGGTGTTGAAACCACCTTACAAAGCTTTAATTCAGAGTGTCATTTCACACACACAAATTAAATATTAAATATTTTTTTATTATTTTTTTTACATTGCATACACATATTTTCTATCTTACAATTTGTAAGTTAACTATTTATCTTACCCTATACCCCAGACCCCAACTTTAAAGATGAAATTGTTAGTTCTATACTCTTGAGGTGAATAAAACCTTATTTTTTATTTTTTTATTTATTATTTCTTCATAATCTACAACACACTCTGAATTACTTTGTTGATAATATTCGGATTATTGATTTGAATCTGTAACATTCAATGTGATGAATGAATTTTTCTGAAGTAAAGGATTTGATATTTTGACCCTGAACTATTGTAAAGTCAAAGCCCCTTGAACGCTGATAATAACTGCATACTGTAAGAGTCTGACCAGCAGTTGTCAGCTTTCAATATAAAATCAACACTAGTTAACACCAGGAGATTTTCCATGTTACAATTCTGCAGTTATTTTTAAAAGCAGCGACTGCATTAACATCTGATGAGTGACAGTGAGAGCAAGGGTTGAGAAGGTCTTTACATGGACTGTTGGTGGCTTTGATTAATGGTGCTCATGATTTAACACCTGCTGTTTTTTTATGTAGTCACTATAAGAAACTGATCTCAACATGCTTGTGGGAGTCACGTCCCCATTTTAAATAGCTTCCTAAATTTATCAGCTTTGTGGAGCGCAGTTAACCTGTATGCGTTCATTAGTCTACACAAACTTTAATAGCTCAGTCTTTGACGAAATAAATACCACATGTGCACTGCTTTTCTGCACATTTCCCCAGCAGGACTGCCACAATGTATCTACAGATGTGTTGGTATAATAATTGCATGATGTTTACAAAAATAATTTAAACCTTTGAGTAAGAGGATTACCTTGCAGAAAATATTTGATGGTATTAAAGTGCTGTGATCCAGTTTAATTTTAGGTATAATTTGATGATGTGAAATCCAACCTTGAGTCATGACCCTTAGTAGTTTAATGTTTCTTATCTTAGCTCGGCAGTAAAGATGCTCACAGGCTTCATCTATTAGGCAAATGCTTAGATGAGAAAGTATTCACTTCTTCACTTAGTAAATGCACTTATACACTAAGGTAAAAAAAACACTCTGCTACAAGTAAAGGTTATAAATTAAACTTAAACAAAAATACTGAAGTACTTTCTTTACATAAAAGTGATACCATGCATAGATGGGTGATTAAATGAAAAGAATAATTTAACGAAGAAAGGTAACAACACAGATGCACTGTAGAATGTGATGTTATAGCAAGTTTCTTATGCACAATCTACAGCGATGAGGAAATTAAGTTATCCCCAATCAACAAGTGCATCAGTGTGTGGTGGAAATTAATACAAAGTTGTTCTATGTCACCATCTTTATCCTCTGATGAAAATTACATCTTCCACATTGACAATGCTGACTGAATGGTTTCAGGAGTGGGAAAATTATGCGAATCAAACGTTTTGACCTTCCCAGTCACTATAATTCAATCTTTAACCAATCAAACACAACAATGTTAGACAATAATAACTCTGTAATTAAACCCAAAATGGGGGAATATCTTTTGGAAACATGCTCGTCATCACTCCAGTAGAACTCCAGTAGAGTTTGCTATCCTTTTGTATACCATTTCTAAATCTATGACATTATTAGGTTGTAAATATTATTGCACCTGACCACGAATACTCTAACTGATAGTTGGCTGAGGCAAATTTTAACAGCTTGATATCAATTTCTTTATTTTGGTCCAGTAGTTCCCAACACAGGGGATCGTACCTCCTTTGTGGATCTGTCCAATTTTTGTTTTTTCATGAAATACTAGACCATTTTACCAAATTGGCCTGAAACAGTTATGTTTTTAAAAAGTTGGAGAGATTTAGCAGTTGCTGGAATAAAAAGAAACAAACAAACAAAAAAACACAAACAGATTCAGTCTTAAATTCAGTCTGTAAATTGAGATTAGCCAAAAAGGAGATAGAAACTGCTAAATTCAGTGCTCCAAATGATTTTTATTATTCATATGTTTAATCCATACAGTGACAAGTAACCACAGCTGTCAAAATCATGTTTTGTGGAGAAATATGCTATGAAAAGTGGCAAAAAGTATAAAGCAATAAACACTCAATCTCAAACTTGAGCTGAAGTGCAGCACTTGCTTCCACTAATGCTGAAAAAAAAAAAAAAAGATTTCTGAGAATTTACAGCACGTTAATGACACTGAAGGTAAAAGTAGGATTAAAGATCTGACGAAGGCTTTATACTAGTAGCCTCTGTCCTTGATAGTGCTGTCAGTGTGCCCTCCACATGGAGCAACTGTTGGCCCAACCCCTCCCTACTGCATACCACCGATCTGTCCTATCCAGAGGCAACATTTGTGTCTTCAACACTAAAACAGGGTTAGAGTTCCAAAACTGAATAATTTCTCTGCAATTACAGTCTCAGTCATTGTTTTACCTGCTACCGAACATCCTTTTCAAACACCTAATTTTTTAAGATACAAACCCCAACCTGACCCCGAGGTCAGAAGGTGCAATGATCTCTGGGTAGATTGAAAGGAGTGACACAGATCACACAGTACATCTACAGAGGGATATATGAATTTATAGTAAATTATTTCAGCAGTGGCGCCAGCTGACGGTGAATATTTCTCACTGTTGATGGCAAGCAGCTGTGTGGACAGAGTGCTGGTGAATTCTTCTGTCAGCTAACACTATAAGGCTAAGTTTCTGCATTTTTTTTATTGCAGAATATTGTATTTGTGTCAACTGTGAGAAAAAGAAGACTTGGTTGACACAGATTATTATCCTGATGCAGCAAGATGTATGACTTGATAAGTTAAAGTTAAAAACCTAACGTTGGCTTGACGTCTAATTTTAGTAAGGTAACACAGACTAAATGCTGGATAATGGTTGGTTGCCAGCACTACATAATTAGTTATCTAACGTTGTCTGACGTTGCAACCCATATCCAACCAAGGAACAACGTTAACAACGTCCCTGTGTCAGCTGGGAATGCTCCGACAATCCATCAAGCGGAGCTGCTTCGTCGCTAACCAAAATCGCACTAAACAATTTTGACATATTTTGGAGCGCAGTGTACCGCACAAAATTGTTTCTAGGTCAGTAAGCACAACAAGAATTCATACATAAGGCGCACTGCAGATTTTTGATAAAATTCAAGCATTTTAACTACGCCTTATAGCGCGAAAAATGCGGTATGTTTGCGAAATGTTTCACTCACTGATGACTCGGTTTAATAGTTGTAGGGGAAACCCTTGGTTCTGATGCAGGCTAATCAAAGGCCTTGCACTTGAACTGAACTTCTAATTTTAACATGTATAAGCTCCTGATGAAGCTGCAGGATCTCCTTCATGTCTGCCCCTCACAATAAATGACTGAACGCAGTTACAACTTTTTTGACTTCAAGCAGCTTAGACATAGACATTTTCAGACTAAAATCAAGACAATGTGGATCACAAACTTGACCATCATACTTTATTTATTTATTTATATAGCGCCAAATCATAACAAAGTTACATCAAGGCACTTTACATATAGAGCAGGTCTAGACCAAACTCTTTGTAAAATTATTTAAAGAGACCCAACAGATTGCTGAACAGCACTCCTTATTATGGTCATTTTAATGGAGCCTAAAGACAGGGGAGCTGTTCGTTCAGGAAAGGTGCTGAATCTCATTATTTTTACTCCCATCCACAAAATGTACACACAAAGTGGAAGACAACAACCTCGAAGCAAGAGAGAAATCATCAGAGGAGTTTTCCCCACACGTCTCTCTCTCTCTCTCTCTCTCACCCTCCCCTCTCTCCCTCATCCGCCTCACTCTCCTTGCTCTCTCTCTCCTGCCGTCATGGCCCTCTCTCTCTCACCGTCCCCTCTTTCGCTCTCTCTCACCCTCATGAACCCCCCCCCCCCACCCCCTCCGCACTCCAGTGTCTCAAGCTCCTCAGAGTTCTCCAGTCCCGTGTCAGGACAACATCGCAATAGAGGACCACCTGGCGGTAAGAAAGGACTAAATGGAAGCAGCGGAGGAAACTCTCACTTACCTAAATGACACTGGACTTCACAGGAAGCTGCTCCCAGAGGACAAAAATAAGAAGGACAATGCCAAAGGGATAAAAAGTGACGAGTCCAACTATGTGGATCTGGATATGAAACCAGACGGGGCGAGAACAGTGAAGGTTACTTTTACCGGCGAGGGAAACCAGCTCTCTGTGATCAAATGCGACGGCTCAAAGCCGGGGATAGAGGACAAGCGGGACACCGTCCCGGTTGAGCCTCGACTGGACTCTCTGACCAAACTTCCCAACCCGGATTCGGGCTCAGAGGATGACCGGCAGCTGCAGGCAGAGCTGGAGCCCAGTGACTTCAGCGAGCCAGTATGCAGTGAGAGCGATGAGCTCCAGTGCACGGACATGTATCTGAACAGCAAGACGGAGTCCGACGACGGAGTCCTGTCCGACCACTGCTGCTGCGACAGCGTGGAGGACGAGTCCCACTATATCACCACGCACGAAATCCAGCTGACAGAGCTCGACCACGACGTAGATTACGACCTGGGCCGAGGGACCTGTTGGGACTTCGAAGACGACAACTTGGTCTATTCCTTTGTGGATTACGCCTCTTTTGAAAGCGACGAGACGCAGGAGGGTACTCTGATCTTGGAGGGCCAGAGTCAGCCCAAAGCGCTGCCGGATCTCGGCGGAGCGGCTGTCAGCACTGAGCAGGAGGAGGAAAGCGACCTGTGCGACTCGGACAAATGCGCCAGCTCTGACGAGAGCGTGTGCAAAAACCAGATTTGCGATGATGGAAATGAGGGGAAAATTCATGTGTCGATAAAAACCTCATCCAGAGCGGTGAACGAACCAGCCGAGGTCTTTGACAACACCACCCGCAGTTACACCACGTACTTTGGTGAGGGGGGAAACTTCTCCTTTGTGAACTCTGGCGCTAGAGCGGAGCCTCTGGGCGACAGTGGGCAGTATTTCATCCCTGCTCCTGGCCGTCAGCACCTGGCAACCAAACTGAGACGGAAAGATATTAATGAGTATTCCAGTGGAGCGTCCAGCTCCATCAGTGAGCTGGATGACGCCGATAAAGAGGTGCGTAATTTAACTGCCAAGTCTTTCCGGAGCTTGGCATGCCCATACTTCGATGCCATTCATCTTAGCACTTCCAGTGAGTCTTCCATGTCGGAATATGGGCTAAATAAGTGGTCGGCCTATGTGGACTGGAATTATGGAAATATATCCCAGAGAAGGGAGCGGAGCGTAATTGCACACAAAACTTCTAGCGCAAGACTGGAAATGAATAAGAGTGTGGACAGTAAGAGGCATGGTAAGTTCCTCATCGGCATGAAAGCGCCACAAAGCAAAATGTACGCACAAAATAAGAGACAAACTTCCCAACAGGATTCCTCTTCCAGCAGAAAGATCGAACCGAAAGATCCGGTTCAGCCAAAGCATCACGGAGTGACGCTGAATTTCCGCTATAACGTCGAGTCGCATGAAGGAGGCAAAAGTCCACACTGCTCCAAGAACACCCGCTCTAACGAGTTTATAGGGAGATTGGGGTTTGAGAGTCAATCTCACCCCACAGAAAGCATGGGGGACACGCACAAAAGGGCGATTTTTGCGTCAAGTCTGTTAAAAAATGTGATTTCCAAAAAGATGCAGTTCGAACAGGAGCGTAAAATGGAGAGGGGTGAAATTTGTGACACACACGCGGCACTCTCTCCGGACATGATCCTGGGAAGGGTCTTGCGAACGCAAACCTCGCAGTCCGGCTCGGGATTCACTTTTAATTCTGCTGATGACCAACACCAGGAGGGCAGCAGGGCCAGCTCCTGTGAGCCCACCGAGGAGCAGAAAGGCAACAAAGTACTGGATGACTTTGGTGAACTTCCAAAGGCAGCGCTCAGCCACAGCAAGTCTAGTGCATTTAATTCACTGAAAGCAGATGAGCCAGAAGCCGGGAGGGAGGCTGAGCCCCAACCTGTCAGTGAGCCACAGACCACAGCAAGGGAAGATTTGGAAACCAGCAGTGTGCTGGAAAAACGGCTGTTTGTTCCCAGCTGCCAGCTTATTCCACCTTCTACAGGCACACCTGTTGTCCCACAGAAAAGTGAGAGAGAGTTCAAAACAGGCTATCATGGAAAGATAGGCAAAGATGAAAACCAGAAGGAGATAAAAATATGCCTGAGAAGTGTGAATGAAAACAAAGGCTGTACACTGAACATTGCCAACCTGTTAACCCCTAAAATCAGATACAACACTGTAAACACATTCAGGGCAGCAGCTGATTCTAAATGCAGCCTTATATCTGTGACAGAAAAAATTCCAAACTTCACTGTTAGAGACATAAGGGACACCAAATGCAAGCTGCAAACACCCATATATCATGTTAGAGATGTACGTAAATTGGTAAAAAGTTCATATTTGGGTAATAATGAGAGTAAATGTTCCACAGCTGTTGAGAAACTTGAGGAAAAGACCAAAAAGGAACTGGTTAAACACGTATCACCATCTCCAATTGTAATTAAATGTCACTCTATTAAAACTAACGCTAAATCAGAGACAAATGAGGTGTCACAGAAACAAACAGAGACAGGCGTCCCATCTGAAACATCCCAAACTGAAAATGCCTTATTACAGTGCACAACTCACAGAGTGGCACCTATTGTATCCAAACAACAACAACCTGACCAATCAGAAATCCAAACAAACGTTGAAAGTAAGTTGGCAAAACAGAGGCAGGAAAAGTTTGCAGCAGAGACAGTTGACAGGAAAAGTGAGCCTACTGTACCCAATCAGGCTGCGCTAGAGAAGCTTAGAGCTGCAGTCAAAACAATGGAGCAGCTTTATGTCTTCGATAGAAATGAATGGAAACGTAAATCCCAGGCTCCACAACCCATCAGAGACAGCCACGTGCTTTCACTCATTGCCAGAGAGGAGCAGGTAACAGACAAGCAGAAGGCAGAAAACATTGACAGGATCCCCCAGTCTCTGACAAATACCACAAAAACAGGGAAACCACAGGAAGGAAAAGCAGCAGTGAACATCATACATGTGCCGTTTAACAATGACATTTTTAAACCACAACCACAGAAAAGTAAAACCTTTAGTAACAAGAGTATCCTTCACTTTGGCAATGGCAATAAGGCACATGTCAGTATTAGTTCAGTGAATAACTCTGTTCTGCAAAGCCCTGCTCTGCAGACACCATCGTCTATGGAAAGTTCAAAGATGCCTGCGACTCCACTGTCAGTGAAAATAGAGCCCCCCAAACACAGTCAGGTGGAGCAAGGAAAGGTCAAAATCAGTGCTAATAATCTCACCGTCACACAGGGCTGCTCAGACTCCGAGAACTATTTAACCATACCAGGCCTGGGGTACACAAACAAAATCAAACTGCTAAATCCAGAGCCTGTATTAAGGGAGGGGAATTCAAACGTCAATCAAACCCACACAAGTGGCAAGACACCTGAGCAAAAAAGTCTTCCGTTATTTATGGAATATCCAGCTACAAGCATTTACCATCACTGTGCAGCAACAAAAGGCCAGCAGACCCAACAGCAGATGTTGTGCTTCTCATCTCCTGTCCAATCTATGTCACCTACCTCTCTAACAGACACAGCCCCACAAACCCAGCGCAAGATGCTTTTGGACCCCACTACTGGACATTATTATCTAGTGGATACTCCCATTCAGCCCAACACTAAGCGACTGTTTGACCCTGAGACAGGCCAGTATATGGATGTGCCCATGTCCCATTCACCTGTGGCCCCGGTCACCCCTGTTCCTCTCTCTTTGTCCCCACTGACACTGAGCCCTGGAGCGTATGCTCCCACCTGTATGATCTACCCAAGCTTCATCCCGTCACCCACTCTTCCAGCTCAGGCAATGTTGCCACAGGCTCCATGTCTCTATGAGGACGCAGGTGGAGACAGAATAAAAAAGGGCAAAACTCCCAGGCCAGAATCTAGTACAGCAGGTGCAGAGAGCACATATTACAGCGCAAAAGGTGAGGCTGCACAGGCATCGCTGCAGCTACCAGTGAATTTAGGACACGTGACCACCAGAGGAGGTGCAACAATCTCCGAGAGGAAGCCGGTTATAAGCATCACAACACAGCAAGGTCCAAGAATCATCGCCCCTCCTTCCTTTGACGGAACAACAATGAGCTTTGTCGTGGAGCATCGGTGACCAAGAAAATGTTTCATCATACATGTAAGCTTGCACAAACCCCACATTTAGAGAAACAGTTGGTGTGTGTATGATGGACACTGTCCTATATCCCTTTTAATTTGAATAGGTACACTGGATGAAGTACTTCTCTCTCCTCTTTTTTTACTCTTCTCTGCATTTATGAATGTGTATTTCTGTTCATCAAAATGCTAAATGTGGCTGGCAAAGTATATTGTAACCTGTTATATATTTACTGAATCCTAATGGGGCTTTGGTGCTTTTTTATTTTTTTTGGTGTTGTATATGTCATTGTAATGCAAGTTTGCAGTTCAGTTTTTATATAGGTTTCCTACTGAGGGCAAATGATTTCAGTAACATTGAATGTTGCTCAAATATAGTAGATTCATTTATTTGCATTATAAACTCCAAGTTAAGAAAGCTATGTAGAAATTTTATTTTTTTTAAGTCAGAAAGTTCTTCCTTTTTTTCTCTTTTTTTAAGTGCAGCATAAGTCCCATGTGGCTGCTGCAGCAGTGACATGTCAGTGTTAATAGACATGCAGCAGTTTCATGACAGGAAACCTGACTCCACGAGCTGCGGCCGGGCTTGCTAGGAGATTGGATTTTCAGCTGCAGCCAAAAGCAAGTCCCTTTTCTCTGCATTACACACCGTCGGGCTATTTTGATAGTGTGACACAAGTTTGTTTACATGGTTTATTCTCAGGGCTAGAAGGTGTGACAGGAAACTATTCCAGTCTGTGACACCTTGGTTCGAGTTATTCTTAATTGGTGTTATAAAATGCTTTAATTACTCAGATAACATTACAGCTCTTTAATGTGTTCGTTCCTTGTTCGTAACATTTTGTGAAACTCAGTCTCTGCAAAATGACCTGAAACACTCCTGCTTATTATACTTAGATGAAAGAATCAGTCAAGAGTGGATATACAAAAAATATTTAAACATGGAGAGTGTATCCAATATACTAAAGCTACTATAATATTTTCTAATACTTTGTGCAAAAGTTACAGCAGAGAGTGAACTTCAATTGACACATAATAAGTTGGGTTTGAGAGGTTGTGTTGATTTAAAGGTGCAGCACAACAGAGAAAGATCTCGATCAAGTGCAGTATAAACATGCACACATTGTCTTAAGATTTAGTCTAATCTGGAAAAAGATATTAAAACACCTTTTGGAGTGAATTAAGTCAACATTCAACATCATAATTGTTACTGTCCATTTCTCTTTAGTTATAACTTCCCTACTATTTTTGACCACTAAATTCTGTTTTCCAGCTTACAATGTCATGTACATCAAAGTGCTGACACAGTTGGACCCACTGAGTTACCACATCCAGTAAGATGTCATTTTTGGGGTGTCTTTGACATCCAAGTTAAACATCATATAGGTTTTTAATTGCAGGCAGTTTGATGTGTCATAGCAGGGAAAGCACAGACTAACAACATTACTGAAAGGCCTGTGTGACTGAAGTGTCCCAGGAGTAAGAGGCATAGCACACACAAAACCAAAGCTTTTAGCAACAGTGCAAATTTGTTTTCCAGTTAGCAATTTGATGCTACGGTTTAATGCCAACTTTGAGACCAGACAGAAGGAGATCATTGCAGTAACCAACCATGTCAGAGATGACATAATACAGTGAGTTCCTCTTAACCCTTCTGTCGTGTTCAGGTCAATTATGACCGATTTACAACTTAAAACACTCATAAATATTGTGTTTTACATCTGATTGCCACAAGGCCTTATGATAACCTCCACACTATGCACTTGAACATATAAAAGTGATGATCATTGAATTCACTGAATTTTGAGTGTTTTAATCAACCTTGTTACACCTGTGGTGTTCCCGGTCAAAAGTGACCGCCATAGGAAATGAAAGGGTATCCAGACTATATTCATCCATCAGACAGAAAACATCCCCATACACACCACCCCAACTCACTCACTCACTCACACACACATTTCAGACTGAACAATGTCTTTTGCGGGTACACATCTCTTTCCCGCGCTTATGTGCCGATCCTCCCATGGTAACCATCTTCCTGATGAAACAATGTATAATATCTTCACACAGACTAGACAGGTGTCTGTTATGTGAACCCATCTCTTGAGGGAATTATACTCGAGATGACAAACCTGGAGGGGAAGCGTGTGTTTGGGGACACCTGGAGAGAAATCGACCTGGTAGATCTCCAAGCCTACATAGGTCTGTTGATTTTAGCTGGAGTATATCGCTCAAACAATGAGGCTACAAAAAGTCTGTGGGATGCAGAGTCTGGGAGGCCTATATTCCGGGCAATTATGTCCTTACAACAGTTTCATGTCCTTTCAAGAATTATTCGATTTGATAACAGAGATACACAACCTGTCCGCTGGCGAAATGACAAACTGGCTGCCATCAGGAACATTTGGGACAGGTGGGTGGAGCGCCTACCACTTATGTACTGTTCCTTCAAGGTGTACATTCCAAGCAAACCAGGGAAATATGGAATAAAGATCTGGGCAGCATGTGACACCAGGAGCAGCTATGCCTGGAATATTCAGGTATACATGGGGAAACCCAGTGCTGGAAGGGCCGAAAAAACCAGGGCATGCGTGTTGTGCTGGACATGACAACCAGTCTCCAAGGGCATAATATCACATGTGACAACTTCTTCACATCATATGTTCTTGGCCAGGAGCTGCTGAAAAGAAAGCTCACCATGGTAGGGACAGTGAGGAAGAACAAGCCTGAACTTCCCCCTGCACTGGTATCGACCAGAGGAAGAGAGGCACTCTCATCAAAATTTGCTTTCACTGTCACACACACTCTTGTGTCATATGTTCCCAAGAAGAATAGAAATGTCATCCTAATGAGCTTGCTACACAAAGACGCCGCTGTCAGCACCACAGAGGACAGGAAGCCCCTTATGATCCAGGACTACAACAAGAACAAAGGAGGCGTTGACTGCCTTGATAAGGTAATGTAAAGTTTCATCCATCATGCATTTTATTTTATTTTTATTTATGTGAATCAAAGCACTTTTTGTACGACAGATTCAATATTGTTCCCAATCTCTTATTTATTGTTCCTTTTATTGCAGCTTACTGGTACATACACCTGCAAGCAAATGACAGCCCGCTGGCCTGTGGCACTGTTCCACAACATCCTTGATGTGTCTCCTTTCAACGCATATGTGGTGTGGACAGCCATCGATCCAACCTGGAATCAGGGGAAAAGTTTCAAGAGGAGACTTTTCCTAGCAGAGCTGGGGAAAGCTTTGGTGACTCCTCTTATTCAAAGGTGCCAGCACATTCCCCGCACACCAGCCTCTGCCACTCTGTTTAGGAGTGTGGAAGCCCCAGCCCCAGCCACTGCCCTGGCTGCTCTCCCCCAACAAGGACATGGGCAGAAAAGGAAGCGCTGAGAGCTCTGTGCCCCTAGAGACAACAAAACAAGCCTGAAATGCTGCAAATGTGATGCCTATGTTTGCAAGGCCCACTCTGACCTGAGTGTCACATGCCACTCATATGTATGAATTCACATGCACACACACACGCACGCACACACACACACACACACACACACACACACACACACACACACACGACTTCATGTTGAGTTTGGTCTTTGGTTTTCCATTTAGTTTTTACATTACATGTTCATTTTGCAATACATTTTCAGTGCCTATTTGTATTTTCACAGCAGTTATTTTATGTCTAATTCTATAAATTCATGTTAAACACTACTTTGAGACATTGTTCACAGCTGAAGAATGTTGCATTAAAATTTGGTGGTGAAAAATGGTTTTTGTGCTAATTTAAGAGCAGTTAAAACAAACCGGTCAATTTTGACCAGGAACACTGAAGTAAGGGGCAGGAGGTAAACACGACTGGAGGGTTAATATGGACAAGCATGTAGTAGTATATAACAGATATATAAAAAGAATATACAAAGACAAAAGAATATACAAACTAACCCTAAAGGAAAACCTGACAGAGAGAGCATATCTTTGCATTGTTTTGTCTCTTCATCAAATCCAAACAGGATTTTCAGTTTCTCATACATGTTCAGTGAACCAGCCACAAATAGTCACAGTCAATTCTCAGCTAATGTGACGGACAATAATACAACTGCATGGGCGTGAAGGATACATGTCAGCTGGGTGTGTCGCGGGCAGGGGCCTAGCATGGGGTTGAGTAGTGGTGTAAAGGGGAATATAGTGTGTGTGTGTGCGTGCGCACAGTGGAGCTGGTTGAAGGGGTGTGTGGGGCGGAGGGACGTGGGGGCATCGTTGGGATAGTGATGCAGGAGGAAAAGGTCAGGCAATGTAAAGTATTTGTTGTGCTGATGCAGTGAGAGGACAGCTGCTCGGACAGATCAGATGCTGCTGCAGCTCCAGCTTGGAAGTGAGTCTGTGGGACTGAGATGGGGTCAACTTTTTATAGCCCCCTCCCCCTCTGCTTTTTCCTAAATGGGGAGAAGGAGGTGGACAGCTCTGTCAACCTCAAACACTTTAAGTAAACAAATCAAGTAGTGTGTCGAATCTCATCAGCTCGTTCACAAATTGCAAAGTGGAAAGTTTCTGCGTTACCATGACTTATCTGACCCAACTGGACAAAAACTAATATATGAATATAAATATTGTGTCCTCTAAAAGATACCTTTCTTTAAATTGCATCCATCTAACTTGAACGTTTCTTTTGTTTCTTCTTTATCACCTTTAGACATCTCCCTTGAAGAATCTTCATTCACCAAAAGTACAGTTTTTGCCCATTACTTCGCTCTACACTGTGCTCTCCAGGACAGCATCGAACAACTATTTCTAGCCCAACTCCATCATATATCCTTGCAGCAAGAATTACTCCATTGTCTATGCATTGTAGCACTTTGTAGGATAAATGCATTCAGCCACATCCTCGGGCTGATGCGCTGCCATACCATATGAATCAGCTTTGTAATACTTGTCTAAGACACTGCTGAATTGCTCTGTAGGCCACACAAAATGTTCATTTAAAAGGAAACAAGGAAGGTCTTCTTTACAACGCATTTCCAGTTTAACGTTAGCATGTCTTTAAAGCATGAAGCATGAAACTTTTGAAAGGAAATAGTAATAATAAAAAAAAAAATATATATATATATATATATACATATATATATATATTTTTTAATTTTTTTTTTTTTTTTTTTTTCCTGATGCCAATGAAACGTTGAAGTAGTTCAAAATAACATGCAACCTTACTAAAATCAGTTATACTCACAGGATTTGCTGCCACAAATGCGTAGTTAGGTTAGTGTCAATATTTTTAGGATGCCCCACATAGCCAAGTCAGTGGTTGTTCTTTTTTTTTTTTTGGGGGGGGGGGGGTTTAAGAAATAAATACCCTACACAAAACAATAAGACATTTGTTTCATGCGTGTGGTGCCAATGTAATGTACAATTCTGAGCATGGATGTATCAAGAGAGTTGAATACAAGTTGGCTTTGCTATTACTTTATCGTGGCCAGAGATGGTATCATAGCAGAAACTTCTCTGCAGCCCAGAAAGCATATTGGCAATTTCCTCATCATGCAGAAAACCTGAAAACCTTCACAGCCTCGAATATACGAGCAAAGAGCCAGCTGGTAGAGGAAAAAGTCTCTTGGGTTGGTTCATCAAGGGAACTACTTTAGTATTTGAGATAAAATAGGAGGGGTGGTGGTGGGGTGGTTGGAAAGAGCTCATTGAGGATCTTCCTAACCTGACTGCCATTTCTTCCATAGTGGGGCAGAGCTGGAGTGAGTTTGAGTACAAGGTGGATTTCCACATTTGGGTGTCACTGCACTAGTTGAAGAAGTGAAGTTAAAATGGATTGTGAGATTGGATGGATGTATGTAATGTATGTAATGTACCACATTAGCTATAGCATGGATGCTACACCAGACTGCTGTGGTGAAGAGTCTGAAGGTAAAACTCCTTACTTACTATTCACCAATATTCCAGCCGTCACCCCTAGCCATAGATTCAGTTATTGACTGAATGATGAGATTGCAGTGGCTGAAATCAGAATCTAGTGCATGGTGCATGGCACACAGCCTTACAGAGGGTGAGTAGCTCAGTTGTGAGAAAGGAGCATACCTTGTTTAGGCTGCTGTCACCATGGTTCTGGTTCTCGATGCTTTGATTGAGGTTGCTAAAGAGTTATTTTTTAAGTAAATGACTCACAGAGGCTTGTGTTTAGCAAAAGTTACATAGTCTTTCTGTAATTCACATGATAACTTATTTAATTACTGGACATATACACAGTATCTACAGCTATTTATGTAATGCCACAGTTTTTTCAGGATTGGCACCACATGTCTGCACTGCATTTTAAGAATAATATTGTCATGAAATGTTGAATTACTCCATCTTTTAACTTGCAGTAAGAGTCAGAATGGAAAAAAAAACTACAATTAAAACTGTATTTCAAATGTGAGTATTGTAGGGATGTTCTAAATGAATATTATAAAACTTTTAGATATTTGGTGTGATTGATGTGTGTTATATTAATACCCTGAAGAACAATTTTTTTCACATTCATCAGAACATATTCATACGTTTCAGGAGTTGGGTCATGTTTTACTTGTGAATGTATGGCCCTCTATGTTATGACTTATGACAGAATGCTGCACAATCACAACTGGTGCTCTGTATGAAGTGGTGTATGCTTAAATTTAATTCATAAAACACACACTTCTATATAGTACAATTTGAAGGAAAGAGCAACACATCAAGTGTGTTCATCAGATGTGGCAGAGCTGGGATTTTGGTCTAACAGTGTACTTAAATCACTAAGTAGCACTGGGCCTAAAGAGTCAGTGCCAGCTCAGACATTTAGGGGATAACGTCCTCTAATGGTGTTGGTTTATTTTACACTTTAGTGTAACAAGATGGAAGTTTGTGCGCGTGTGTCTGAATGTGTTAGCATTTGTGGCTGAGTTGTAGATAGTATTTCAGCATTCGGTGAGCATACAACGAGGAGTCATGTTACTTTGCGAGACACGAGTGTACAGACTGTATATGTGTTGGGTATGTCTTCACACTTTACAGACAGCCATGCCATTTGTCTTGTTTAAACCCATTGACCTGTTTTGCCAAAATGTTTATCCAGTGAGGTTTTTATGACATTTTATGATAATAGCACATGAACTGATGACATGCAAACAAGATTTGAAGATTTAAAGACCTATCCTGTTTCCTTTTGAATATACAGTGGGGCATCATCGAGTAAACCATATAGATTGCTGTTTTTAGCATGTTTCAAAACTAAATACATTTTAAAGGTATTTGGAGCTGCTGGTCAGTCGATGTACCTTCATTCTGTAAAATAATTGTATTATGCCTCTTTGACAACATTTAAAATTGACCTGTGAGTTGATTTCATTATAAGTGATAAGTGATTTCATGCAGTGATTTGGAAGATTTGTTGTTGACTATACACTAGATTGGACATGGTTTGCTCCTATAGAGCAAGTTGATATTCAAACATTGAATGCTTTTTGAGGTGAAATGTAACTTAAATTTGTAACACAGTGTCATTCTTAATAATGGTATTTTAACCATTATTCTAAATTACTTTGCTTCTTAGGCAGTTAAGAGATTTGCACGTAATAAAAAGTACTTATTTAAAATGTTAAGATCTGTAGTATGCCAATAAATTTTAATAAAAAATAACAATAATGAAAATCATAAAAACACATCCATGCATTGGTCACAAACAGCAGATAGCCGCCTCCTGCTATTGAGTTTTTAATGTAAGCAAGTTACCCATGGAAAATAACTAACTTGTTTTAGCACATTTACATATAATTTTTGAGACCCTCTCATAATGTTGTCATAAACAGAGAAAACCTTTCCCTTGGATATTAATAGTTTCTTGTATGACCTTTATCTGTGAATAATAATATTGTACTTAATGCACTTGGATTGTCACAATTTTGTCACCAGCACTGACAGCAAAGAATGGCTGTAAACCTTGGTGACAGCAGGAGCACAATGTCTACTTACTGTAAAGTTTGTAATAGTTTTGATTAATTTTACCCAAAGATGCACTGTAACATAGATAATATGTGTTTTAAAACATTCTTCCAGATGTCCTTCAACAAACCTGCTGCCTTAGAGGTTAAATTTGGGAAACTGACTGTATCAACGCTTGCTTTTGTATAGAGGGTTATGTGAAGGTGAGATGGTTTGAGTTAAGTGCACACAGTATGTGAATGTCTCATTGGTTTTACAGTCACAAAGTGACATTGTGGGCTTTGTGTGTTAGGCCGAATGTCACCTGTATTGCATGGCTGCCCAGAGATCAACAGAGGTAAGGATGACAGGAGAGAGGTACCTGAAAAGGAAAAGTAAGTGTTATGTTTGCACTTACATATTTTGACGGTAAAATAAGAAAGGAGTGTAATGTAGACTGACAAGCCTACATGTTTCAATAAATTCAAAATGCAAGCTACTGGACATGTTTGTGCCCTTGACTTTATATAATTTATATAAGTGCATTTGTGATTGAGTGAAAAACGTCTTGCCGCTGGTTCTAAAATGTGTTTGGTTGGTCAAACATAGCTCAAGAGCTCATGCCTTTTCTTTTTAATGGTTTACAAATGATCTTTGAACAATTAAGCATTTTTCATTCATTATAATTGAAATTTATCAATCCTTCATATTTAGCTACGAAAGCTACGAAACAGAAAATTAATTGACCAAAACTTCTCAGTAAAGAAACAATTCTGGTTGCAAAATAATAACTCTTCTTACTCACACATTGTTTGACTTTGACTATTTGATAGGCTATTTGTGGATAATATTTTTTAAGAGATATTCACATTGACCATTTTTGTCTCATTTACATCTGTCTGAACTCATTACTGCGGCTGTCACAAGGCTGATGAAAATTCTTTACTGAAAACAGAAAAGTAAATGGCATGGGTCAACAGCATTTAAACAGATTTATGTCAAGAGAAGTACACATTTGGCATCGACCAGCATGCAAGGTTAGCTTTCTGGTAACACTGAAACATCACCCGGGCCGCAGCTTAAGTTTAACCTGACAGTTTGCTGTTGTGTTTATTTGGTTGCCCTGGAAGCAGCGAGACTGGCAGACACTGGTTTGCCCCCAGCTGCTCTCAGTGGTTTCAAAAGAATCTACATTGAGGCCCAGTTGTTGTGTTTGGATGCCAGAAGGGGCTCTGATGTCACAGCTGTGAAACAAGTAAAATCAAGATTTATTGCCTCACCTGGATCAACAAAGTGTATGTTGCATTTAGGCAACTAAAATACATTTTAGTTATACCACAAAATACCAAATACACATTAGGCGAGGTAACAAAATGTTCATGCAGCCACAACCAACACATTGGGGATTATTAAGAAGGTCATGTTTTGTGACCTTGTGATGAAAAACATAGAAAACTTATTCATGCATTTTATTTTCAGTAGGTTATACTATTATGATGATGTGTTTATGAGTCTCAATGAGAAAAACAATCAAACTATTGCAGCTCACCCAAAATGCTGCTGATAGAGACCTGACGACCACCAGGAAAACAGACAAGAAGCCTTAAATCACTGCAAAGGCTCCCTGTACGTAAAAGGATAGGTTTGAAAATCCTATCTGTCCTCAAGGGACAAAGTACTCTGGGGCCTGAATACATTGCAGATGTGCTTGTTGGTTGCTCAGGTCATCAGAAACAGGCCTCCTCAGTGTTCCCAGGAGCAGGACCAAGAAAGGTGAAGCAGCACTGTGTCCAAGCTCCTCCAAACTCCTTTCACAGCTGGGGTGTTGAGAAACTGTCAGCTCATTTACATCAGCGCTAAAAACTTTTTTGTTTACTACAGCTTTCCCGTGAATCTTAAACTCATTTCAATCATTAACTTTAAGCTTATTTTAATAATTTTTACTCCTTGTTTTGTTGTTGTTGTTTTGTTTTAAAACATTTTTTTTTAAAGATGATATGTTTTTTCCTTTTATGCTTTGTTTAAATTGTAATTCTAATAATCGCTATAATCTGTCTCTTTTTGCCTGGAGAGGACTTTGAATTCCTTTTTTATGAAAAGTGATAATAGATATAAATTGGCCTTGCCTTGATCTGCTTAGTATGTAGAAAGACTCCCATTTTAACTGGTTGCTATTGTTGCTTGGGCTAACATTGACTGACATTTATATCCCTCCTGTCGAACTAGCTCTCCTTAAAAGAAACACATACAAAAACTTTATATTAGCCATATCATAATGAACTTGTATAAGACATTAAAGAGACGTTTTCTGACTGTGTAAAAATGTAACGAGCACTGCAGGATCTCACACCACAACAATTACTGTGTCACCACAACAGTTAGCCATAGGCCCCATCCCCACAAAAAACACAGCAAGAAGCACAAAAGAGGTAACCTAGAGTGCATGGCCACCAACACAACAACAACAACAAAGCGCACCCAATGAACCCATAACCATTAGCCCAAGCTAGTATAGATGTGACCTTTTGCAACCTGGCTCATTCATAATGTGGCTAGCAGCATGTTAGCAGTTAGCTAATACCCCACAGCTGTTGCCAGTCACTAATGAAGACAGAGGTGGAACATTCTGCAGTAAGTATCGAGTCACTTACAGAAATATAGCTCTGAGGCAAACTGTAGTCCAGCAGGGTTTAATCCTCTCCGTCTGGGCGAAGACAGACCAGAACTTTGTCATAATTTCTCTACAGGGACCATAGGAATGAAATTTGAGGCATTTTTAGCCTGAACACTGGTTGCTCAAGTCTTCTTCAAAAGTCTCTTTCACCTGATATTAATGAAATCTGGGTGGCCAATACACAACATGTGCGTTTGAAAATACAGTATAGGGGGACCTAAGGTTTGAATGCAGAAGAAAAACCTCTGGTAACTCAGGTGTGCTAGAGCAGGATGGGTGGATCCAAAGTGACTTAAAAAAACAACACAAAAAAAAAACAACGACTTCATTTATTTCATTAACCCACATCAGGCCAAAGGAACCAAAGGTTTAATACAGTGTAGGGTTAAAAAGACTCACATGCACTGATGTGCAGGAGCTGCCACAGGAGCCACCACAACAAAGAATAGAGAGACTCAGATTACAACACAGTGCAGCGCTGTGACTCTGCTTAGTCCAGCATTATTGCAATATATCTCTGAACAGAAAATAAATGTTTACTGTGGTAAAATACAATTTTTAATTACTGGAGTGTTCCTGTTTTACAATTTAGGCGTTTTGATATAACTTTCAAGCTAAGACAGCGTCACATGAATGTCTCTTTGTCGTCACAAAGCTCACGTCGAACATAACAACAACTGTTTCTAAACTGTTATGTAAAACTGGTGGAGTGGACTTTAAGGACTAGAAAATTAGAATATTCCCTGAACATCCCCAGAGGGTCAATCTATTCCTGCCTATAGACTATATATTGTAAAATTGTTTTGGTAAATCTAAATTCATAAAACAAAAACTAATTGTTTCCAGTGCCCATTTATTGCAAGCCAATTACAAATCCACCAAACTGATCCCAAAAATATTTGTCGTCAAGTGTTGGTGGATTCAGTTTCAAAGGTACAATTTTCATCTCCACTCAGTACAGAGTAAAATAATGCACATACATGGCATTCATGGGAACAATTTAAAAACATGATTGTAAAGAATTTAATAAATGCTTATCATTGCTCCAGTATAAGTTATTCCAGGTGTGTGAACAGCAATACAGTGACATCAAACAATAAATTGTTCCCCACTGTAATAATATTAAATCAAAAAACAAAGAAATGACTGAAGGGAGAGTTTCTGTTTGTAGGAAGGTTAATCCACTCTTTCCAGCGTGATAGTCACATGTGAATATTTACTTCAACTGTGTTGGAGAAAATTACAGTGGTAATATTCGTGCTGAGCACTACATACATTATGCATGTGCCTATCATAAATATATTTTCAAATAAGTCCATAAGAAGACAATGCACGAATTGCTGATTTCAAACAATATGTCAAATTGAAATGACTTAAATACTCAGAGGAATGTAAACATTGCATGTGTGGCAAAATAAAACCCAAACAAAAAAAAAAAAAAAAAAAAAAAAAAAAATCTTCATTGAATGAATCTTCATTGAAAATCGGCCCATAAGAATGAAGATTTGTTCCTGGATAGTTCGAGGAATCTACCAGCTGGAGCTAAAAACCCTCTTGCACATGTTTGAGTTTTCCTGGTGAAGAGGAAATTCAGCCCCTGGGACGAGCTGCCTTTTGTGCTTATGCAACACAATGGGCTTCCCTGATGACAAGCTGTCATATTTAGTCAGGTGCTCACTGAAAGAAGAACATAACAAACATTTTAAGTTAGATTTTATTTGCATTATTTAAATAATGATAACAAATCTATTCTTTATTGTGAGGTTCTTGCTGTACCTGAAGGGGAAGGTAGTTTTGTCCATCTGCATACACACCAGGAAGGGATACTCAGAGAACTGAACAGTGGTGATGAAGTTCAGTGATGCCTCTGTTTCAAAGCTGACCTCCATACCAGTTCTAAGGAAGTCCATGTCCACTGTAACGTTACCAGTGACCACAAGAGCTCCTCTGAAATCACAAACACAAAATCCAAATTAAAATATGTTAACAGACAAAACTGAATTAATTTAATACAAGAAAATAAAATGCACGCAAGATTTTAACTTTCATCTTTCCGTACATAACATTTTATATTATACATTACACATCCACAGCACGTCTACATGTTTAATCACCTATAAAATGCTCTTTACGTGTGTACTATACATGAGAATTAGCATTTCCTTTCTTAGGCCAGTGTGCAGTGTTGTTCCATTTCCTATTCAGCCACTTACCTAAAGAATTAATGTTTTCATCCATTCGTTAAAGTTAAACTTTAGCACAACCTCACCTATGATCACCTCAAATTCAGTGTACCTGTGGCAGAGCTGTCCTGCAGGTACCCTCCAGCCAATCGATGACAGCTGGGATTCGTTCTACAACTAGTGTATGTTTAGTCACTGATTGTGGCCATGTGCTTTTATCAGTGGCTCAAAAGCACAGCAAAAAAATCAGACAAGTAGTGTTCACCAAGCATTTATCATTTCTCTTCCTGTTTCAAGTCGAAGACAGTGCCAACCAATTGAAAATCCAACCTCTGTCACTTTGCCCATGCCTTTGCAGGGATGCCAGTGTGGTTTGTTCTGCTTCTATACATAGCTCCCATCTATTATCAGAGTGGAAGAGGTACAACTATGCTGATCCATTCACCTGCCTCTGCCATTCCCCCTACACATGGGTCAAATCATCATGAAGTCAGGATCCAAAATGTTAACCTTAACAGTGATGAAGGGCAGAACCTCCTCCAAGCAAAAATATGTCTTAGACTACACTTTCCTTCCCTGTGATGCCGTTCCAAAAAGAAATTCATTACACAGCATCATGTGTTTTTGTTACCTTAACATAGATTCTTATTAAAGCACATCATCTGAGTCACTAATAATGGTTAGTTGGGCTGGGAAAAGGTAAAATACTCTCAAAACACAATAACTGATAACTTTTTCAGCTATATAAAATAAAACTATGAATACATAAACTGTAGGATGTGAATTTAAAAAAATACAGAGGTACCTTGTTCTGCATATGAAACACACACGATCTATATATATATGAATGTAAAAAAAAAAGTCTGTGGCATTGCAGTTGAAACCTGGTTTCATCACCAGTGGCTACAGGCTAACTGACACCAATGAGTGATGTGCTCTCCCCTTTTCAGCAACTTGTGCTGTGCACTGACTGAAAATAGCAAAGCAGATAGAGCTGATATCCACACGAGCCTAAAAATTAGACCAGTGTGAGGCACAATACAGGAGCATGTCCAAAGTGCTGCTGGAACAATTGAATCAGACAGGCACTTATAGCCTTTCTAAAGATCACATGAATCCACCATCAACACAAATCTATTTGCAGCACAGACATGGTGTGAACCTTTTTCACAAAAGGCTGGATTCTAAGAATTGTCTATCACAAAGGCTTTTGCCCTGCAAGTGTCTTAAATCATACTGTACATACAGTACTCTGTGAGCACCTGACTCTATGACCCAAATAACACATAACATGAAGTTAAAGTTTTTCTGCTCCCCCGACTCACTTTAGGACAAAAACAACTGCAACTGTTGCTTATTTCATTATCTCTGGACTGTACCTGTTGTTGACACTTGTCTTGGACTCTCTGTACCACAGACTGATCTCCATGCCTCCAGAAATATCAATTGCTAACCCTCCTTGAAACTCTGCGCTTGCCTTCAGACCAGATTGCAGCTGGATGACCTGCAGGAACAAAGAGAGAAAGAAAAACAAAAGTCGCACAATGTCATAGTAACATTCACCTTATTAAACCTTTATTAAAAAGCATCACTTTTAAATTAGCCGCACTTCTGCAGTTGCCACATCCTTGTATCAGCTGCACACATTTAGACCTTGTTCATATTCACATCATTAATCTCAACAAATAAAATTTTGAACTTGAGTCACTTATTATCTGTGACTGCGCAATCACACATACAGACACAGAGTTTACATTTGTAATTAAGTCCCACTATTGCTTCCTATTGCATGACTGATTACCCCAGTTGTCTTCTTCAGGATGACCGCTTTAAATACTAGGATGTCTCACAGTTAGTGTTAATGTCTTACCTCTGAATGATCTGTCAGTAGGATGAGACCTTTCACAACATTCATGGGCTCCCCAGTCATGGAGAACATCTTGGACATGAGGTCACTGTAACCCTTGAAGAAAGTCACAGGCCTCAGCTGGACATCGAACAACAGCGCAGACATGCCAGCAAATGATTCCAGGTCTTCCTCTCCCTCGTCAGGCGTGGCAGCAATCAATGTCTCAAGACCCTGGGCCTCAATTGCCACCTAAGACACAATAAAAATACAAACTCATTGGCATTTTCTGAGTGATCATTTGCATTAACATTTTCTTCAAGGTCTAATGCTAACCTCAGTTTGATATGTGTATTAATTTCAGATGTTTCTTTACCTGTAGTCCATGCAGCATTGCTCCTTTACTAGCACCATAAATATTCATATTGCTTCTCCTCAGGATCCCAGAGCCTGAATACAGGATGTCCAAACTGTATGTGGAGGTCACATCAGCAGATTCTGAAGGGTTCAGATTTATTCAGAATTATATCTGTGTCACTGTCAAGACAGGTTCTCTTGTTCAAAACGTAATAAGATTCTGCGTTAATGCCGCGACTCAGCAAAAAAAAAAAAAATAAATAAATAAATAAATAAAGTTAACAACCCTTTAACTTTAAATCTGTTCTTCCTGTAGGCTTGAGGATTTAAGAGTTGATTACTCACGTGCCATGAATCCCGAGAAGGAAGATGATGACCCAACTTTTGCAAAACGGTCATAGTTGTGGGAAATCATGTCCTTCATAGCTTGGTGTATGACTTTGCTGAAGAATGCAGGAAATAAGGTCAAAGAAATTGTAAATTCTTGTTTGAAATGGTTCATTTTTGTCAGTTTTTACACTCTTTCTATTAAAAAGATGTAATCCACTGGATGTCTGATCACCCACCTGGCTGGCATCTGGAAGCGAAGGATGTCCTGGAGCTTAGACAGCATGTATTTGTTCATTTCATGGGGAAGGTTTCCAATAGACAAAAGTAGATTCTTGACCTCAATGTATGAAGGGTTGCTACTGAGGATGACGTCAGCAGCGGCAGCCCTCACATTTTTCTCGTAGATCCGACGATTCTGGTGGTAAACCCTGTTCACTGTCTGTTTTACCTGAGATGAGATGAAATAAGAACTGCGTGCTTAATTTTGTGACATACTAATTAAAGTAATATTTTTTCGATCAAGCATTTGACTTTGCCAATAAAAGGGGATGCTACATTTACATTATTTAATGTGTCCATACCTCATCTGTAATGATCTTAACATCATATCTCTGTAGAGCGCTGAGAGCAATGGTGCTGTAAACGCCAACCGTCGATTCAGCATATTTGGTAAAGATGGGAATGGCCTCAGGGAGCAGTGAGTTTTTCAGAGCAAGAAGGTACATCTGGACCTGGGACTCATCCTGTGTGCTGTCAGGACCTTCTAAAATCATCTTCTTTACCTGCACCACTGTCTGAGAGGTAAACATATAGCAGACAGTCATCAGTCAGCTCTTGGATTCATCCAGGTTTAGTTGAGTTTCTAAAAGCTCATTGAAGCTTTAGATTTTTAAATGAAATTATTCTTGAACTTATCTACTTAGAGATCTACCGGTAAGTTGCATCCTCCTCTCTGACACAGTTTGTGGATTAATGCTCCCATAATGATCACCACAGACTCTTTGATGTCAGTGCTGCCAATCTTTCCCTTTGAAATTTCCTATAAAGGAAACAATTCTTTTTAAAAACACAGAAATATGCTTTTATAGAATCTAATAATCTTAAATTATATATAATTCAAATTTAATTTTATATTATTTAAGAAAACTGATGACCTATTATAAAATTTTTATAACATTTTAATAAAACTGCATTTTCAAAACTTTACAACATATTTAAAACATTACTATTTTATAATAATTTATTAGTAGTCAATTCATTTATAAAGTCTCATAAAAACTAAATTCTGAGAATTCTGAGTGATAAAAAAATGCATACATTTGGGAATTGTTCATTTTTCTGCAGGAAACTGCAGGAAACATGAGACTGTTTTTACTAACATCTTGTCACATGATGTCTTATACTGCCCTTTCATTAGCAGGAAAAAGTTACCAAATCTGTGTAAGTCCTTCTAAAAACATGGTATTCACCAGCAGAGCCTGGAGCATTCTCTCATTGGGATGCGAGGCAAAGCCACATGCATAGAGAAATCGCTCCTGCAGGACCAAACCTTTGGCATCAGTGAAGTTCAGGAATTCAAGTATGGCATCCAGAGATGCAGTAGTCTGGGAGGAGGTGACAGCATCCACCACCTGAGGTCTGAGTGCAATAGGAAGAAGTTAGACAGAGCCATAGTGCCTTAATCCTTTTGGATCCTGACATTTGAAATCTTCTAAGTTAAACTAATTCAAGAAAATAGTTCAGTGATGGTGTGAGAAAGAAGTATGTAAGGTGAAGGTAAAAGGAAGAGCTTGTTTACAGAGATGTCTTGCTGGCACTCTTCAGCACTTTGAGGATTTCGTCCTTGGGTGCCTTCCTAATGCTCTGGATGAGGGCCAGGAAGCTACGAGGAGCTGTGGCTTTGGACAAGCCCGCTGGCTCCAGCTGCTTCTGCTGAGCCTGCCAATGTTCAAAAAGCTAGGAGGAAGAACCCAGACGCGTGGGTAAGAAAACAGATTGGTTTCAGACAAATATTACAGCACAAAATATACAGTATCTGATTACTAACGGCAATATCTATGAGTGAATTTGCAATGTTTTGACAGCCAAAACTACAAAAAATGACCCAGAACAGCCAGAATAATCTCAAAGTGTTGCAGGAGGAAGTTCTTGAATTTATTAAAGCCAGCTGATCATGTTGAGTCTTAATCCCTATGAATGTCTGGCACCTGTAACCTGACAGCAGGACCAAGCAGTTGTGTATAAGTGTGAGAGTGAACAGGTAACTTACTGATGGACAGTTCTTGCACTGGGTTTTCACCTTCTCAGCCATAATGCCAACAGCTGCCAGTTTGGCATCTATTGACTTGACAACCCCAGGGACATCTTTCCCAGCAGCCTCCAGCGGCCCAGCCTCTGTGCCTACCAATTTGAGGGTTTGCCTGGGAGCCAGGAAAATTTTATATGTAAAGTGTGCTCATGTTAGACACACCACCACATTTTTATGTGTTTTTAAGGCATTTACCTGGACACTACTTTGGCTGCAACAGCTCTGCGAGCATTAACAGCCAGCAAGTGCATTTCCTCAGCCACCGCCGAGTGGATGAAACCTTCTTCAAGCGTGAAGACTGTAACAGAATTGGACTTCCTGTTCACACCCAAGACCTAAAGGGGGGCAAGTTCATTGACACGATGTATTAGTATTTCAGTAACATTTGTATTTTACTGCGCATGTTGGTGTAGATGGTGACTAACCTGACTGTGTGTGGTGAATCCGGTCTCTGCAGTCTTGCATGTGTCCAGGAGCTTTGTTCTCATCACTTGACCTTTTACTGCTTTGTACTCAACTGTGCATCTCCCAGACACATCGTTCTGTCCAAAGATGCAATTTAATTTGTCAAATGTATTAAATTATGAAAAAAAATATAAATAAATGTAATCAAAGAACTATATCATTTACCTCTATAACTTTCCCAGCATTGAGCTGGAATTGCAGTAAGCTGGCTAGCCCACGCTTCAGGTTTTTGATGGTTGCAGGTTCCGCCCAGTAGGAATAAAATGCTTTTGCCTGTAGCAGACATGTAAAAGGAAAGCAAGGTGTTACACTGAATTTTATGCTTTTAAACAATGACTGATACAACAGCTACCCAAGCTCTGCAACTTCCCAAGGCCTTTCAGGCTGTCAGTTTTCTCTTGTAGCAGATATCATGATCATGACATCAGTCACTTTTTACGTTGGATACTAAAGTGTCACATCCACTTTGAAGTGCAGTTTAAAAAGGCACATTACATTTATATAATAGAATGTGATAATACATTCTGATGATAACTCACAAACATGTATTAATAACAAACAAGACCAAGAATTGTTATGAAGGCATGTGAGGTGCAAGACACATTTCAAATGGAAAAATAAGTTTGACTCTCTCAAACATTGTTTATAAATTAGCTCAAGCATACCCTCTGACTTCTGTCTTACATCAAATCAAATCAAATCAGATTTATTTGTATAGTGCCAAATCATAACAAAGTTACATCAAGGCACTTTACATATAGAGCAGGTCTAGACCAAACTCTTTATAAATTTATTTAAAGAGACCCAACAGATCCCCCCGATGAGCAAGCACTTGGCAACAGTGGCAAGGAAAAAATTCCTTTAGGAGGCAGAAACCTCGAGCAGAACCAGGCTCAGGGGGGGCGGCTACCTGCCTCGACCGGTTGGGTTGAGAGTGGGAGAGAGAGAGAGAGAGAGAGAGTGAGATAGGCATTGGGGGAGGTGTAGACAGGAACATGTTGCTGCATGAAGTGCATGGAGTTGAGCTGTAGTACAGAATTCATGAAATATGGGACCAGCAGGTGTTGCAGGAACATGGGATGGCAATGAGTTACCACCTGCAGGATGAGGACAGGGAGAGAGAGGAGAGGAACTGGGAGATACAGAGACTTTGGCAGAACATGGTTAGTAAATGTAGTATAAATGCTTAGAACTGGGTGAAACTGTGTTTTTTAAGAAGGATGGTTCTTATCAGCGCATGCAAGGGAGGAGGAAAGGAGCGCGAGTGAGAGGGAGGGAGGGCGGGGGAGAGGGGGAGACAGGGTAACAGGGAGAGACAGGGAGAGACAGAGAGAGAGAGAAGCTCAGTCCTTCCCCCAGCAGCCTAGGCCTGCAGCACCATAGTTAAAGAGTAGAGTAGTAGACTTTAACTTTTTAACTATAAACTCTGTCATACAGGAAAGTTTTAAGCCTGGTCTTGAAAATTACTAAAGAGTCCGCCCCCTTGGACCGATACTGGAAGTTGGTGAGTAAGGAACTATGAGCTCTCTTGAGATATGATGGAGCTTGGCCATTAAGAGCTTTATATGTTAAAAGAAGGATTTTGAATTCTACTCTATATTTTACTGGCAGCCAATGAAGAGCAGCTAACACAGGAGAGATATGATCTCTTTTCCTAGTTCCTGTTAATATTTGTGCAGCAGCGTTCTGAATTAACTGAAGGCCTTTTAGACATTTGTTTGGACATCCAGATAGTAATGAGTTACAGTAGTCCAGCCTAGAATTTGCTAATGCATGGACTAGTTTTTCTGCATCATCCTGAGAAAGGATGTTTCTGATTTTCCTAATGTTTCTCAGGTGGAAGAAAGCTGCCCGACTAACTTGTTTTATGTGAGGGACAAAGGACATGTCCTGGTCAAAAATTACTCCAAGGTTTCTTACAGTGGAGCTGGGAGCCAAAGTGATGCCGTCCAGACTGATGAGATGATTAGATAGTATTTTTCTGAGGTGCTTAGGGCTGAGTACAATAACTTCTGTTTTGTAGGAGTTGAGAAGTAAAACATTTCCAGTCATCCAGACTTTTATGTCTTCAAGACATGCCTGCAGTCTTGACTATCTGAGTGACTTAATTTGGCTTCATTGATAGGTACAGCTGAGTATCGTCTGCATAACAGTGGAAGTTGATGCTGTGTTTCCTGATAATGTTGCCTAGAGGAAGCAGATAAAGCGTAAAGAGGATTGGTCCAAATACCGAACCCTGCGGGACTCCATGACTGACTACAGTACATGAGGAGGAGCTGTTGTTAACATGCACAAACTGATATCTATCTGATAAGTAGGATTTGAACCACGTTAGTGCAGTTCCTTTAATTCCAATTTCATGTTCCAGTCACTGTAGTAAAATATTATGATCTATGGTGTTGAATGCAGCACTGAGATCTAGAAGGAGAAGTATGGAGGCTTATCCATTGTCTGAAGCCATTAGAATGTCATTGGAGACTTTAACCAGCGCTGTTTCTGTGCTATGATGGGCTCTAAATCCTGACTGAAACTCTTCAAACAAACTGTTCCCATCGAGATAGTTGTGTAGTTTTTTTGCTACAGCTTTCTCAATGATTTTAGAAATAAATGGAAGGTTCGATATGGGTCTATAGTTTGCCAAAACATCTGGATCAAGATTAGGCTTTTTAAGCTGTGGTTTGATGACCGCGGTCTTAAGTGCCTGAGGTACATAACCCAGAAATAAAGTCAGATTAATCAAATCTAGAATGAACGGCTCAATTAAATAAAAGATCTCTCTAAAGAGGCTAGTTGGTACTGGTTCTAATAGACAGGTTGACGGTCTGGATGATGATTACATACATTCAATACATACAAAGTTAAAATTGATAATGGTCAGTGTCAGGAAGGTTACTTTGGAATGTAATACTTTAAATATTATGTGTAATTCTTTTAATATCTTCAGAGTAATGTAACGGCAGCTGATGAATATTTGACTGATTCTTCGTATCACTGATTTAGTCTGACGGTGCTCTGTAGAAATTACTCCATCCTCGTCATAAAAGCAGACAGCAGCTGACTACATCATCCTACACTGTCTCCCATACAGTATGTAATTTATTTGTGGCCTTCAACCACAAAATCAGATAGGACCACCATAAATAGACTGTCCAGTGCATCTTTGTGTATTTTTCCTGCCACAGCCTGCCATCAGTATAAATAACCCAACAACACCAGGGGAAACACTCATCAATCATATTTCACACAAACCAGTGTCCACAAACTTTACTCCAAAAGAAACCAACTTAAAATCACAAAATTTTAGCAAACATTTTGTATGTCTGTGTAAATAATATATAAAGAAGTCTTATTTAAGCAAGATAAAACACATGAATTGAGGTGTTGTGTGTCTGTAAAACTCTATCAGGTGCTTCATTATGACGTGGTGCAGAATTTTTTAATCATCAGTCAGGTACACATGCCCTGCTATAGACTGGCGACCTGTTCAGGATGTACCCTGCCCTCGCCCACCATGAGTTGGGCTACAGCATCCCCGAAAACCCGGAGACAAATCAGCAGTAGAAGATGAATGAATGAATGAATGTACACATGCATCTAATCAAAAAGGTTGTGTAAAGAGATTTACCACCTGCAGCAAGCAGCTTGTTTAGCAATAAATAAGTCTTTAAATGAGATATCTTACAATCAGTTTACCATTGCTCCTTTAGTGGCATTTGAGCAATATTGGATAACATACAGTGACAGTGACATGATAACAGAGAGTGAGTCAAGCTCAAATATCAACCTCATAATGAGTATGAACCTTATCCACCAAAGCAGGGTCATCCTGTAAACCAGCCTCATTCATTCAGTTTTTGACCTTCTGAACCTGCTGACCTTTGCACACACAAACACACACACAAATGAGTCTGGCATTTCCTGCCAGCATCATCACTCCAGCACAGCTAAAGTAAAATACTTCTATTTAAACAACAGTCAAGGGCAGAAGGTACAATAGTTACTTTCTAATGATACTTTTTCAAGCATCTCTCACACATTTAGTACTCATTCATTCATAAATTAATCTGTTTCTACTGATGCTAGCCGGAGTGAATATCAAAGATGTTTTATTTTCATATCATGTAAAATTAGGGATTGACACCTCTTCAATGACTATGAGACTGTAAAGAAATATCCAGCAACTATTCAATCTCTATACTACATATCATGTATTTAAACTTTTGTGATTGAGACTATTAAGAAAATCACACACTGACTGGCTTTGTTAACACTCTTACCTTTCCATTTCTAAGATGCAGCAGGAAAGGCTTTGTCAGAGCTGCTAAGCTGGTCTTCCCCAAAACACTTTCAGTTGTTGTCCCGTGGAGGACATTTTTCTTTTCAGATTGATTGGACTCAATCTTCACTTTTGAGATCTAAAAAGGAAAAATTTAAATTCAAAAACTGAATGAAGTCTTTTGAAGGTGATTATTTTGTGTGTGTGCCTTGTCTAAACGTGGGCGCAAACAGGTTTAACTATCACTTTGTCAAATGTATATTAGGAGTCAAAAATGTTAACTGGTTCTCCTGCGTTAAAATTCACTGAATTAAAAGTGTAATAAATGTATATGGAAGCATATCCTCTCTCTCAACATTTCCCTGAACATACATACCACCAGGCGAATCAGCTGGTCATCCTTGCTGCTTGGCTCTCTCCACACTAGGTTGACGTCAACGTCACTTGAGATCCTGTAGCCGCCACTGCCCTCTTTTGACCCCCTGGCCCTGTCCACCAGCACCTCAGTGGTGTAGCTGAATTTGTACAGCTGGTTGTTGTTCAGCCAAGGTCCTGCAGCACCACCTGAAGAAACACAGGACACACATCTGGTGAATAAATATAATTTGTGTACAAGAGATTAATCTACTATGAGACTCTAATGTGATCATACTGTGGTGTGAAAATGGCTGGACTGTTTGAATGGAGTCATTATTACATTGATCAACAGCCCTGGAAATTAGTAATGACCAAAAATAAAAATGCAACAGACTTTTTTAGCTTAGCCTTTTTGGTTTTACAGAATTTTTTTTATGAGCAAGTATTTTGCTTTATTTCGTCCCAGCACAGCACAGCGGCATACAGTAGTGGCTAGTGCTATTGACCCACAACAAGAAGGTCACAGGTTTGGTTCCTGGACCTGGGGCCTTTCTGTGTATGTCCAGTGTGGGCTGGGATTGGCTCCAGTACCCCCCACGACCCGGAAAAGGATAAGTGGTAGAAGATGAATGAATGAATAATGCCAGCACCTTACAAAGTGAAAGTTGACCAATAGCTACTTAAAACATAAAATCCATCATAGTATCCATCCTCACTCTCTGTGTTCTGGTACTATAAAATGGTTTTGAGCTGTGTTTGCTTTAAAAATAAATCTTTGTTGGTGCATTTAAGTGCCATGTTCATGAGACAAGACAGGCCTTTCTTTTTAAATGCACCCATGACATCCTTAGCTTTCTAAACTCCATTAAATCTCTTTTTGCCAAAATTAACTTTGACTAGTCACATTGCTTTTCCCTTCTTTTTCAGAAATTCTGTTGATCATCTAAAGACAGTCTGAGGTGATTTAGTCAATGTCCATCTCACAGGGTGTGCTCAAAGTGAAAGAAGATAAACAAACAAACAAAAAAAATCTCTCCTGCCCTATTAATGATGAGCTTTGTGTGCGATATGACATAAGGCCACAGGAGAGGTTGGACTGACGTGTCAGTATCTGATTTCATCACAGGTCACTGAAAATGTGGAGCTGATCTCAGCCATTTAAAAACTCAAGATACCTTCTTTGTTTCATGATTATCCTTGATAAGACTCTTATCCCTTTCATCAGTTTTGTTCCACGCTGGCTCTGTGACTCAGACCCACTAATGATGAGGGCTGTCTTACCACCCAGAGTATTTCATTCATTTTGGGATGTGGGAATCAGCCAGACAATCAAATCTAGGTTGGAAATGTAGAGCAAAATTAAAGAAACAAACAAGCACCAATATATGTCCCTTTAGTCTGAAAAAAAAAAAAAAAAAAAAAAAAAGCTCATAAAGGAACAAGAAACTGACATTTTTCATTTACAAATCAAACCAAATGTCATACCATATTTGCACTCAGTGATGATTATATAGATTATTTCAATCCTCGTTAGGTGATTTGTCTTAGGGATCCCAAATACCAGAGAAGCAACAACAAAAAAGGTCACAACATCAGACCAACTCACCTTTGGCAGAGGTTGAGACAGTGGAGGCAGTGCAAAGCAAGAACACTACAAAGGTTAACATTGTGTGTCCTCTTTCTGCAACCAGATGAATCAAAACTGACACACACAAACAGGATCAGTGGCTGAAATAGCACTAAAAGCCAAAAAGAAAGGCAGAGCAAGTCCAAGCCTCTCCTAGTAGATTTTATCTGAGGAGAGGGCAGACTCCAAACTCCACGCTCAAGTACTAAGTACGAGGTAAACTGTCAATCATTAACCCCGCAGCTCAGATTTGACCGGGACTTCTGCTATTGGCAGATGCAACCAGGTGCTCTCATTTAAAACCTGGGGGCAGAAACATGTGATCGACCAATCAATTTAAAGGGGGATTATCTGATTGAGTCAATTCATCAAGCGATAGAAAAGTCCGTCTTGATGTCTGAACCTGAAGCTTCCACCTCCCAGCGTGCCCTGACATGCCCACAAATAATACTGTAGCCTAATGACATATCTGATGGAGAAAAAGCTGTTTCAATATTAAATATAGTCACCCGGAGGAGGAAGAAAGACGTCCTCTTGTTTGGCACCTTTCACCTAATTCCTCCTGCGGAATGAACAGTCAACACTTTGTCGTCAGGACTCGGTCTGAGGAAATTGTTCAGTGTGCGGATCTCTGTGGATCCAGCCCTGCAGCTCAAATTACACAAATTACAGCATCCCAGAAGGAGCAGAACTTTGAAAGATTGTTGTTTACTGGGCAGTCAGTGGAGAAGAAATGAATAAGTTTGGAGGTTTTACACACATAAACAAAAATCCCTGTGGGAACTCAGTGGATTCAATCATCACTGTTACTGGAAGGGTGCTCCTATTCATCATGTGTGGGGCTGAATATAGATCCCATCCATCGTCAAGCGTTTGCATCTTAGAGGAGCCTACTAATTTTTCATCGTTACTAAGACCCATCACAACTACTTTGCACTTACTTTTACTTAGCTTTTACCTGAATAAGAAAAAAGTATAAACTATTGATGCAAAAACTGGCGTAATGGCATTGTGTGCTATCCCTTTTACGTGTCCATTATAATTAGTACAGTGTGTTGTGTAATGTCCGATCTATATTACAAATATAGATACAACTTTGATATATATATATATATATATAGAGAGAGAGAGAGAGAGAGCGGGAGAGAGAGACTTGTACGAGCCTATTGGCGCAATTGGCTAGCAAACGTTATATTTAATTTCAAGATTTCAAGATCATTTAGAAATGTTACCAGAGTTTTTTTTTTTTTATATGTCTGCTGTCCGACACCAACGGTCACTGTCCCATATGACCTTGAGCCTCCTCGGACCAGATTCACTGTGAATATAAATGCACATGGTTGCATTTCATTACTGAACAAAAAAATGACAGTAACACTGGATGGTTGAAGATGGTAAGAGTGATTTGGTCTGTGCCACCAGTGGGTGTCAGTGTTTGTCTGCTCGTGGTGACTATGTTCTTGAAAACAGCCAGACAATTTCAGCACTTTTACAAATTCACAGCGCATTTGTGTCTACAGGTTGAGATTATGCAGTTCCTGTCCAAAAGACAAGCTCACAAACAAAAACACAAATACATAACATCCATTTTCTTGATCTCATGATTCCCTAGATGTATGTAGCATTTAAGAAACTGTACTATCAGTCGATAATAGTTCTGATGTAAATGTCAGCCAGCAGCTAGCCGCCACTCCTGTGCTCCTGCAGTGCTCACAGTATCTGTCGCAGATCATCTTTGACTGATAAAGTACCAGGAAGTACACTATGTCTTTACCTGGGGGTCACTGACAGATGATTACTGCATTTAAACAATGATATTCATGAAAAGGTTGTCTTCTCTTTTGTGAAATTACTGCCAAGCAAAACATTTTATTCCTGGATTAGTATTCCATTATCTGTAAGAAAAAAAAGGAAAAGAAAAGAAAAAGAAATAGAAAAAGAAAAAGAAAAAGAAAAAGAAAAAGTTAATTGGTAGCAAAATTAATGGTAAGTAAATTGAAACAAATTAAAAAAAGTCAAGTCAATTCATGTTTACAATGGGGTAAAATAATGAATAAAAGATCACCTAAACTTGAAAAATTACAGCAGGTTCTCAAAACAGACTTAAAAGCAGATGTGTACCAGCCAAACTGAGATTATTCTGACTTTACCCCCAGGCAGAAGTCAGCCAGAGGTGACTGGAAAAAAAAAAATATTTGGCTTGGTATTAAATTGAATGAATTGAATGAGTGAATGAATGTTTTTGAGAGGAAGGTTGATTATATGCTGCAACAACTCTGCTATTGCTCTCAAGGAGTTGAGGAAACGGCCAAGATATACCAGTATCTTGGCCGTTTCTAAGGTTCACATCAGCGCTTTGCAAGCAGTTCCTAATAAGACTGCTAACAGATTAATCAAATACAGTTATCTAAATTGGTGAAATGTTGAAAGAAATGTATGAGTGCATGTGTGCGTCCTACTAAACTTTGTTTTTTCTGAGGCAGCGATGTGGCCTTCCCCTCATGGTGCAAAGACCCCACCTCAGTATAATGAACAAATAGGAAATAAGGGAACTGAGGAAATCCAGAGACAATGCACAAGCAAGCTCATCAAGATCACCAAAACATTACATAGTAAAACAGGATGGCCAGACAAAAGTGTAAAAAGAAACACATTTATTAAGATGTATATTTACAACAGGTCACAATCCAGTTATTTACAAGAATCAGGAATACACACAAAAGAGTAAAGTTATAATCAGGAGAATGTAGAAATTACAAGTATGGCACTGAGTGGTAAGAAAAAGTGTGATAAGTCAACACCAACAATCATATGGAACTTTGAGTCTGGAAAAAGGAACATAAAAACTCTAACCTTCTGTAGGTTCACATTGTTTTTAAAATAAATGGCAATTTTTACTTCCATGTTAAAAGTCCACTGTGAGTTACATGCTTCCAGTTCATGTCTAGAAATAAAAACATAAAAATTGTATCTATGTTCCCAAGTTTGCATTAAAAATAATGCTGGTGAGAAACTCTGTGTGCGCTGACTTCAAGTACAATATGCATTTGGACAATGAATTTGGTTAAGTTGCACCAGGAGGTACCAGCATGCCTTTAGTTATGAGCTGAGAAAATAGCTGGTAACCAAATTTTCCAGTGAAGATTAAACCAGGAAGAAATCAATGCAAACAACAAAAGGTACATCATCAATTGGGAAGATTTCAAAGAATCACATTGGAAACAATTCAAGGGGAGGAAAATGAAACAAGAAACACTGGCTGACAAAGGTAAAGGTGATGCGGTGCAAATAATGGCAAAACAGACTCCTTTTGGACACATAAATTTGAATTAGGATGATTCTGACAATTCAGGAACACCATTCATTCACAGATGCAGTTTTTTTTTAAGTGAAATGCTCCCTCCAGTGGCTGTTGTTTCACCGAACACAGCCAATTGTGATAATTGAGTGGCTGCATTGAACTTCATCTCTCTTACATGACGATTAAAGTGCTTAAGGCTGATTTCTTTCTTTCTTTTTTTATGAACATGCCACGTCTTATGGTTTCATTCTGTATAATCCACAGTTTCATAAAGGTTAATATCAAACTCATACAAACTGGACCTTTACAATATCCTCCTATATATAGGATTTCCCTTTATTGGACTATTAGAAGCCCCCCACCAGCCCCACAAAATGCTACTCAAACTGTTTGAGTCTGTGTGATATTAGGTGTGTGATGTCATGTTACATAAATTTAAAGTTAATTCTCTGTAGCTTTAATTAGATCTTAAACATTCAACAAAGTGCTGACCAGCTGATTCTCTCTAAACTGCTATTTTACAAATATTTTGAAGTACTTTTGACATTGCTGAAAAACAGGAGAGCCAATGTCCTACCAGTAGACAATAGGTATGCAATGCATTCCCAGAATCACTTCAGCTTTGTACATCACTCTGATCTGCAGCATTAAAAACTGCAGTTGTGTAACATTTAAAACAACATTTTCAAAATGAAGTGCTACCTTCATTGTGTCTTGCTTCCGAGTTATCACCGCCTCCACCATCAATAATCAATAGCTGAGCTGGGTGTCATGTTGTGATCCATTTGTAACTGCACTGTCTTTTATTTGTATTGTATGAGAGCTACAGTACATTTAAGAGGTTGTGCTTCATTTAAAAAACAGGACACCAAAAAACTCTAAAAAATAACTCCAGATTTTTTCTGTACATGTCAATACTGGGATCCAAACTGCAGAGTCCTATAGAAAAAAAAAAACAAAACAAAAAAACAAAGCATTTCAGTATAAACACAATCCACAGGGATGGGCGGGGGATCGATAGTTTATACTGCAATGTTAATGATAAAAGTCAGATAGAGCTTACCTGGTACATCCTTCTTGCTTTTGGAGACTCAGTGGAAATTCTAGGTAAACAAACTGCACAAAACAAGGATCAGAATTTTTTTTATGTGCAATTAACTCAAAAGATACATTTTAAAAATAAAAAACAAAAAAACAACTTTCCAAGATTTCCTAAAATTTCTGTCATGCCAACTGTATACATCCTAAAGAGAGCTACAAGATACAAGTCTCACATTAACATTGTTCAGTAGGTCCAAGAATTAAAGAGCCGCTGATACTAACCAACTCTCTCTCACAGCTTCAATGTCACTCACAAGATTCTGCGCTAAACAGATGCCAAAAATCTGAAAATATAAACGAAAGAACTCAGATGTTAGATCCACAAAATGTGAAAGAGCTCTGGAAAAGCAAAGTAAACTGTGACAGCAATCTTTTAACAATAGTCCTCGCCTGCAGTAATGCAATCCCAATAAAGATCCCTGCCACCACTGTCAGGTTGTCTTGAAGCCACTTCTCAAACTGAGGGACGCAGCCTTTGATGTAAATAAAAGTCCGCTGCTCAGAGTCCTAGAAGACCATTGAGAAAAAAGTCAAAGCAGTATAATTAACTCCTAACCATTCGTACTGTCAGCATTAAATGGCAAAATTGTTGTATGTAACTATGATGGGTTTACTTTAATTTGCAACATTTTTTAATGTCAGGATATGATTCTGCTTTTCATCTTGCGGCCTCTTCCTTGCTGAACTAACTTTACCCAGTTGTTGAGAAACACTCAGCGTCCTCTTCTTCTGATTGAACTCATCAAAGTTGCTCCACTTTGCCTTATTTCTCCACATTTTAAGCCAAGAAAACAAACAGCCTTTTCCTTACATTTTTCTGCTACAGATTATGGCCAAAGCTAATGATGGGGGGAGGGGCCTCACTTTCCATTACACTGCTGCAGCATGAGTAATACAGCACAGGCCAAAGTGCTGATGTAGAGCCAGCTGCTGTGGAGCTGATTGAAGAGTTGGGAAACAGACTGAAACAGAAGTATTGTACCCAGGGTGGAGTACCCAATGACTTCATGCAGCCGTATAAACCTGCCAGAGGCAAAATAGGCAAGAGCAATGTCCACTCTTCATGCAGATTTATAGCACCAACTTTGTTTTAAATGAGAGTCTTAGTCTATCAATTGATCTCACCGTTTTTGCCCGGATGTCATATCCGCACTGAGTGTTGATAACATCCTCCTGTGAAGAGAGAAGATTGTTTCTGAAGACTGCAGCTTTGAGAAAGTGAGATGTGACACATTTTGAAAGCAAAATGCAGGTCTGTTAAATATATTTATATTGTTAGGCCTATTTACTTAAATGACCTGATCAGTTCAATATCACAAATATGACAAATTTAAACATAAAGGGTCAGCTTTATTTTATAAATCATGTTTCATTTCAGTGCCAGCAGACAAAAAGTAATTTGTGTGTATAAAACAAAACATCCTAAGTTCAGTGTGCATGATAACCTCTGGGAAGTTCCTTTGATTTAGCTATCATTTTCTGTTGATGCTGAATCTTATGAATTGTTGTTCTCAAAGAAGCTGACCTTGTTGGAAAATGCTAATTCTTGGATCAGCGAATAAAAAAAGACTCTTGTGAGCCTTTCATTACAGTGAATCGCCTTGGGCAAGGTTAATTCTCCAGCTCCTTTCAGACTTGGCTGTGCTTGCTGAGTGTGAGAGGACTAAACACTGAGGGCTGAACGTCCTGTTGAAAGTCAGCCTTCTGCAGGACACAGATAAACCAAGTATCTGTCAGAGGGAGGACCTTCATGACTTCCCCTCCAACAGCCAGCAATATAAAGATTTCAACATTTCTACTTTATTTAAATCCCAAATCAAACACACAAAAAGACTAAATAACAACCAAAAGCTTGTTTAGAATTACAATGAAAGGGAACCGCTTGGCTGTGAAATTGAAAAAACTTCCAGCTAGTGAATTATTTTCTTGTTAGTTACCTTTTGCCTGCCAGCTGATCAGTCTTATGATAACCACTGAGTTTTTCTAACCGCCTGTTTATTTCCTCTGACATGCTCTCCTCCCTGTCCTCTCTTTTCAGCTAGACTCCCTGTGCCAGACCATCTGGCTGTCCCAGGACCTCTCTTGCCTCTGCCTGCTGTCACTGCCTTATTCCAGATGTTTTGCATCTGGATTTTCATCCTCTCTCTCTCTCTCTCTATTTACTTCCTTCTCGTAGTTGAAAAAATGAAATCATGTTTTGCCTCACTTGTCTTCTTTCTAGACCTTTGTGGTGAGATGGAGGAGGTTGTTAACAGGTTTTACTGTTTTATTTGGAATGTTTTTGAGTTCTTATACTGAGCTATGTAAACAAAAATTTTCATTTTTTTTTGAAGACATACTGCTGGATCTTTGGTGCAGCAAGAAAAGGGAACTCCACACTTCTCTCGACTTGGGTTTGAATCAGTGCAGTTGAAGTAAATGTTCAAATTCCAGTCATCGGCTCCAAACGCTCCACAGCACTCCCACTGCAAGGTGAAACCAAACCTCACATGTGCTGACAATTTCCCACAAAAATCAACAGGTATATCTTTTACAAGCTCAAAAAACAATTCTGTGTTTCTAAGAAAAAAGAAAGAGAGCTCACATATTCCTGGGTGAAGTCTATCAGGTTCTGCAGATCAATGTCGTCCCTGTACGCCCGAATGTTGTTGTTGATAAAAAAGTTGAGCTGGTCCTTGATCCAATCTTTAAAGACAAAGGCCAGGACCCCAGCTGTCAGCTCCAGAAAGAATATGATACCAAGGAACACGGAGAACTAAAAATACACGAACAATTCTCCTTCAATTTAAAAATGTTATGAAACCAATGAAGACTGAAACATCACTGACAGAAGCCTTAGCAACGTACAAACTTGAGGAGGAAAGAGTTTTCTCGCAGCGCTCCAATGCAACCAGCAAATCCAAGGATGAACATAACACTCCCCACTACAAGGAAGAGCCAGACAGGATCGAACCCCCCAAGATCTGTGATCGATGAGATGTTGGAAAGAACTCCCTGGTGGGGAAGCAATACAGGGCAAGTGAGATTGTTGGAAGAATCTATCTATTCAGAACAAAGTGAAGGCAGATAAAGTTCATTTGGTACATTCACATCTTTAAAGTAAAACTATATCAGCAGCTTTAGAGCTCCTTAGAAGACCATTAATTTGCAATGTTTAGCATGTTTATTTAAAAAATAAAATCATGGTTTGGGAAGTGTGGTGGTGGGGAGCTATGTCTAGGCTGTGAGCAGAAGCATCCTGGCGTCTAGGGTGAGAGCCAGCTAAAGAGCCTCCATTGAACTTCAGTTTGTGAATGGAAGAAATTAAATATGTTAACTTTGGAAAGATCCAGGCTAGCAATTTCCACCCTTTGTGCTAAGATAACCAGCTATTAATTCTGGTTTCATACTTAACATACAGACAGGAGTGACAACGATCTTCTCATTTAACACTTTGAAGGAGAGAATATTATTTCGCAGTTATAAGTAAGTTATATTTCCCAAAATTAACCATGACTTTCATCATTTAGGCAATCTACTTAGCAACTATCACATTTAGTCATTTGTCATTGAAAGCAACATATTTAGAGATGTCCCCATTGGGAATGACATTTCTCTGTCTGACAAAATTTTTAAATCACCATAATCTATGATTTAAACAACACGAATGAAATTGTTAGTTGTAACTCTGTGTAGAAGATGAAGGAATAGTCTTCTTCTTGTTCTTAAAAAAATAGCCACAGTCTGTACACTCACAGTACCGGACACAATGCCATGAATGAATCTTGGAAATGCAGATGTTTAGATAAATTAAGTCCATTGTCCAGAAGAATGTCCCGCCAGAAAGCATGACATTCCTTTGTGATTGAGTAAAGCCTCTGTTTCCATCTTAGACATACAGAAGGGCGTACATGCCAACCAGTTAACCTGAATGATCTGCTTAGTTCCTAAGAATTATTTCTAGAAGTCCATGAGAGAAAAGTTTCTACACAATCAATAAATGAATAAAGCCTACCTTCTCGCTCCAGGCCCACAAGCCAATGCCGAGGAATGCCACTCCAAGGAACTGAAGGATGTGAAGATGAGAGGGATAAAAAAGATGAAGGAGCAGGATTATTTTTGCTGCGACTGCTGCATGTAGTCTTTATGCAGAAGGACAGAAAAAGAAACTACAGAGAGATTTTCCTGGCAGTGGTCCATAACTAAATATTTCTCATCTCAGTTTACCGGATCAGCATGAGACTCCCACATTAGAGAGCATCTTTAAGCAGCCTGAGCACATTAAGACAGTGCAAATGGTTGAACTTAACCCTATAACTTGAGAATTTCTGAGAAAAACACAAGGTGGCTCCTGGCTGCTTACTGCCCATAGAAAACACAGCCCCCCCCTCACTGAATTAACCCAATCCAAACTGATCAGGCACTGAGAGTTCAAACCACATTTAAAGTTAGAAACCGATGTATTCTTTTTCATTTGGAAATTGGACATGTGTATAAAAATAACAGCTTTGAAGAATAACATTTTGTGGATTGCAGATTTGTGAATTTAGTCATGTATTAATTCAATAATTTGGTTGTTTACATAAACATTATATTAGCTGACTTTCATTTCATATTGGACTACAGCAGCAACTACAAAACATCACAGTGAGCAGGCTGGCATGAGACAGTGTTGTTACTTTTATATATGATAGACTGAATAAATAAATAAATGTAAAATTTCTGTAAGAGGAGCGGCACAGTGGGACTGTCACCTCACAATAGGAAAGCTCTGGGTCCAACCTGGGCCCTTCCTGTGTCACTGGGGGTTCCCTCACTCCATCTGGGCTAGTTAGTTCATAAAATTTACAATTGAAACACTGATTTGGTGGCTTAAATGGATGTCATTTACATTGCATTGATTTGGATATCATAGATTCATTGTTACATAGGATAGGAAATAGAATAGGAAAGTGTGTCCAAACTTTTGGCCTGTACTGTACATGTAAGTATTAGTTAGACGTGCCTGGGCTTTAGGAGAGAAGGTGCTCTTCAAGAGATGAATTGGAAGGAGATTGGTGAAGAGACAGAGAGGTCTCTGCTCTAAAAGGATTCAGGAGCTTGTACCTACATCCGGGAGTCAAGGATGACCTCAGCCTTGGTCATCGAGAGTGTACAGAGAAAGTCGCTTTCAGGTCACACTTTCAAAAGTCATTTGACTGTTTGGCCGACTTGTAACCTCTGTTGGGTGAGAGGTGTGACCTTTGTCTTCAGAGGCCACGAGGGGCCATAAACATGTTAAGAAGCACCATGCTGTGGATCTTCCTACCTGATCTCAGGCTAGTAAGCTCAATATTCTTTTTGAAATAAGTTTGAAAGCCTTTTGCTTTCATTCTTATTTATTGATGTTGGGTTTGTGTTCAATGCTTTGCCTTTGTTCTATTGTATTATTGTTATAACTTGTTCAAAAGCTCTTTGTAACACTGTTTTGAAATTATTTTTAGACATAATAATAATAATAATAATAATAACAGAGGGAATGGGAATATCATGGTATAGGTCTTTTTCACTGAAGACGTTATGAAATTATATACCAAGAAAAAACACAAGTGTTTTATTCAAAATCACAAACTAGGCCTGGTATTTAATTTTTACTGGGTAAGCGAAAATCGTCATTCCCATCTGATTATTTTACCAAGACAAACCATATCACATATCACAAGCTTACAACCAGAGCAGTGAGGCAAATAATAAAAAAATAAAATAAAATAAAATAAAATAAAAAATAAAACGTTCCGAGGGATTCATAATTAAGCTTATGATAAATGCAGGCCAAATCAACATCTATATATATCCATGCTGGGATGATTATATTTACATTAATTCAAGAACTACAAAGTAGATGATTTGAAACCATCAATTATTTTTGGTTGACGATGGTTTACTGGTGGTAAACCATGGATGGTTTTATTTTAATTAATTAATTAATTAACAGTTTTATTATTATTATTATTATATTTTTTTTGGGGAGGGGGTTTCAACACAACCACACGTGATGTTGTTTTACTGTCAAAAAAGGCCAACAACACAACACAACAAGGCTACTGACAGCACCTACATTGAAAACCTGCAGAAAAATAAATAAATAAACACAGGTCAGGCCTGTCAGAGCATCAGAAATGGGATCTGCTGCTGACGGAAAACAAAGCCCGGTCGGTCAGTCAGAGTGAGCAGCTGAGCAGCAGCTGAACAGACAGCAGACAGCAGGCCTGCAGCAGCACACTCACCCAGAAGATGATGTTGAAGCCGAAGATGAAATACTTTATGCAGCAGCTCACTTCGTGAGCCTTGAAATGTTTTCCTGACATCATTTTCTCTGACTGAAGCGGCCTCCCGATGCGGACAGGAATATCACATCTATGGTTCTTCTTCAGGCTTGACAGTCTGTTCTTTTTTTTGTGAGGAGCACCCTTGGGTGTTTACTATTATTATTATTATTATTATTATTATTATGGTTATTGTTATTATTAAGGCTCGTTCAAAGCGTTGTCAGTTGTCGGAGCGTCTGATGAGGAGGAGCGTCATGTTTCTGCGGTGACTGCGGCAGGTTATTCCGGCAGGATCCCCAAAGGAAACACGAAGAGATTAACTGAAACCGACCGATTTCTATCCGACCCATAATCCGGACATGGTTGTTACTTGATTGACGTGCCGGGGTACCAATGGGGATGAGTCATGGCGAGAGGGCGGGACTTCCTCCTGGAGATGGCCCCCAAATAACCGTGAATACAACTCTGATATCTCATCGCATTTATTAATCGGCATAGGAAATGAGATTAAGGTTACAGCAGGTTTATTAGACTTTTTGAAGTCTTCCGTCTTAAATGAAGCATGACATAATATGAAATGAATAAGCAAATGGAATAATAGATAAAATCAACATGTAACCGTGAAATGTGTAACAACATCAATAATAATAGTAAAGAATCTCCAACCATTGCCTGATCTCATGAAATATTTTTTCAGCCTGCTTCAGAAAAAGTTTGTTTTAACTCATTAAAAAAATTATTTTTGAGCTAAATTTCTAAAAACAATATGTCTGGTCTGTAATATTTATATATAGTCCCATTTGTTTCTGTTTTATTTATTTATTTTACATTGAACACTTATGTCTACGAGGCCACCTAAAATACAGAAGTTTGAAGGTCACTCTGACTTCTGCAATTTGTATTTGAAAGACCTTATCCTTATATTTAGTCAAGCCAACTAATATTTATACCGTAACTGTTCATAACAAATTTATATAAATCGGTATTTGTCTTTCGAACAGATGAAAAAGCTTGAAGAGTTCATAGGGGTGTTGACATGTCTTGACGTGCAGAGTATGTTTGGTATTAGAATATCTAAGAGATATTCTGTGGAGGCCAGTGTTGGCCCACTACGCATTCATTTACTCACTCCTTTATTAGATATCTTATATATTATACCGCTGTTCATGGATCCCCAGTCCTGACAGAAATAAGGCCAGTGGGTTAACTTTGCCCTCTGGTGGCAAAAAGGCTCGCCTGCACCATGTTGAGTCTGTCCATAGCGCAGACATTCATTCGTGCACGTCATGTAGAAGACACAAAACTTAAAGATATGTAGGAATTACCTGTGAGCATGTTTGGTGGATGTGTTGTATCAATATATGGCAAAATAAAAATACTACATCTGATTTGGAGTCGATACTTTGTTTATTGCATAAAATAAAAGTATGCTCTAATCTATTACAAATATTTGTTAACAGGATAAATTATGAAAATAAATATTCTGTGCACGTTGTCTGTATTGTCATTGCAAGCAGAAAAAATATTAGATTTATATACACAGAAGTACATAAAAAAGACAAGTCACTGTTATGAGATTATCATCATGGCAAACATAATGCTGCAGGGGGCAGCATTAAATTCCTCCTGTATCCGATTCTAATACACTGTTGCTTTTCTCAACCTGTTAATATTTCCCTTTCCTTGCATCATGCACATTCTAAGCATACAACTACAACCTAGTTAATACTGTAAAGACTGTTTCAAAAGTTTTTTCAGATACAAAAAAAAAAGGGTTGTAATTACATTTGGCAATAGAAACCTCATAATAAAACATAAAAATGATTCACCATTTCAGTGTAGGCTTCAATTTGGGCTGTACTTCGCTTAGAAAAATATAAAGTTTCTTTTTGTGTGTGTGTGTGTGTGGGGGGGGGGGGGGGGGTTAACAAAATGGTTCATGTTCAAAATATCACTTCAAAATCATTGGAAAAGTTTTTTTTTTTGAAAATCACAATCCTTCATTTCACCCTTGAAATGCCTATAAAGCCTATAAGCCTATAAAATTATGTTATATTAACAGTTTGAGGCAGCTGTACAAACATGTACAAACATGTACAATGGTTTGGGGTGAAGAAACTATGGTGATCCTACTCCACTTTTGACTCTACAGTTTACACTCATCTCCTGTTAAATTTGCTCATACTGATACGGTAAACTGAGATGAGAGTTTTATGTCAGAAACCCTAACCCCAGAGATGAGATGTCTGAGTGAAAAAATGTAGGTGTAAAAACCTGGAATCATTATCGCTGTACATAATGCAACTTTTAAGCAAATAATAGTGATGATCAGGCTTTGAAATGCTATACAATGTGCAAGCCAAGGGCTTTGAGAACCGTTCTTAATTCTGTGCAAAATAAGTAATTCTAAGTAAATAGCAAAGTAAAAGCAAAAAGTAAATACTTTGTCAATTGTATTTTGTAACATTGTAACATTTTCACATTCTGTTTTTTTTTTAGCTTTGGATTTTGGCCAATATCTAAAGTTATTTAGTTACTATTAGTTATTCATTGTTAGTAAATACAGACAAGAATATATTAAACATTTCTCATATACTATCTTGAACAATCACAACGGCATCTTGGAAGAAATACATATCATACCCACATCAGAAAGATTTTTTTTTTTTTTTTTTTTTTTTTTGGTCTTGCATTTCTTAAACAAAATGCATGTCAGGACAGCTGTAATAGCATAAATCCATAATGCATTTGAAACACATAACACATAATACACCTTCTGTCACATCTCACAAAACAGCATGATGATAATCACAGTTAATTAATCCAGTAATTTATTGTTTCTAAAGATGGTTTATTAACAGCCACAGTGCATCGATGATAATTATGTGTATAAAGGCGATATAATCCTTTATAATGAGGTTTTTTAGTTAATATAAGATGTAAAAAATATTCCCTTTAAAGAAGTTTAAAATGCACGACACTAATACTTTCCTTCTCAAAGAAAATCTTTGGGACACTGTAAAGTTTCTTGGATGTGATACAGTGGGTTGGTTTTTTGTGAATGAAAAGAAATCACTCCTTAGTTTTCTGACAGAGTTGCATCAACACTGTTGGGGACTAAAGAGCAGACCAGGGAGAGAACAAGGAGAGGATGAATCCTTACGGTACACCTAAATGTGCATAACCTATGTCTTAGAGTCACTAGAGCACCAGTTGGCAACACCTGACCCACAGACGTGGTGGTGTATCTTGTTATCATGCCATGTGAATCTATGCTGGTGAGAAGTACGGAAGCACAACCAGCTGAGCAGCAGACTCAGGTCACTTTAAGTCACCTTGATTGTAGACTTCTTGTGGACACAGAGGAAAGAGACATAGGGCACACCAATGAAGGCCCATTTCTCATTTGGCCAGAACATGATGACGGGTCCTCGCTCGGGGGCTTCAGATGCAACATCAAAGTAGGCAAAGCAAACACAACCCAAATAAGAGGCCAGACAAATGAGGATGTGCCTATGAGAGCAAGATAACTGGTTTGTTAAATATGTCTTAGGAGGCGCATCTGTGAAGAAGATTAAAAGCAACAGCAGATAAAAACTCTTACCAAGTAAATTGAACATTTACATTTTCTTACAAAAAAAAAAAAAAAAAAAAAAAATCAGAAGTACAGTGCAATAATTTAGTGCCACGGGCTATAAGCACAGAGGCCACTACTTCTACACAGTAGAAGTAAGTGGCCTCTGTGCATAGCACGAGGCACTACTTAATCTTCTCCATACTTATTATTTAGTGCCACGGGCTATAAGCACAGAGGACACTACTTCGTAGTGGCCTCTGTGCATAGCACGAGGCACTACTTAATCTTCTCCATACTTATTTAGTGCCACGGGCTATAAGCACAGAGGACACTACTTCGTAGTGGCCTCTGTGCATAGCACGAGGCACTACTTAATCTTCTCCATACTTATTTAGTGCCACGGGCTATAAGCACAGAGGACACTACTTCTACAGAAGTAGTGGCCTCTGTGCATAGCACGAGGCACTATTTATTCTTCGCCCATACTTATTATTATTCTTTTTATTATTATTATTCCGTCACTTTTTCGTCCGTTAATGCGGGTCGTACCACTGAACGAAACCCAACAATATATATATCAAAACGTGCGGCTCGATTGGGAATAGCGTGCTAAGTTCTGGGTAGTCGATATTCCGATTTTTCCCAAAGTTATTCCCAAAAAACCAGCCGAAATTTTCCATAGAGAATGCATGGGAGACGACGAAAAATCGCCTCAAAAATTCACCTATTTTCTCATCCGCATAGCTCAGTCATACGTGCACCTAAAAATATCATTCAAACTTTAAAACGGAGGAAATCTTGTGCTCTTTCCACAAAATCAAACCTTTTTCTCCCAAACAGTCCACTTTTCAAACTACGAGCTCTCAAAGGAGCAGTCCGATTCACTTTTTCCTCAAAGTTAGAGTGTAACCGCTCGTTAAGTAGAGTGAGAGCACTGTGAAAAAGTAACCGACATTTTCATGTTTAACTCGAGCTCACGGCCAAACCGTGCAAAGGAGACAAATACTTTTTTGGCAAAACGTAGACACAGGTCTTGGGATTCATAAAATCTAAGTTTGAGAGCTCTACTCCTCACCAAATTTAAACTGGAGGGCTCAGAGCGTCAGAAACACCTGTTTTTGGCCCAATTGACTGCAATGCAAATCAAGGTTTCACTAAAAACAATTTCACTCTGACTTCACACTGTCCCTACACGCTCATTTTAAGGACTTTTCAAATCAAATAAAGACTGTTGGAATCTGCAGACTCTTCTGTCTCTCACGGTGTTTTAGGTTTTCGGACCGGAGCTACGGTTTGCTCGCAATTCGAAGTAGTTCGGGACGTGGTCAAAAGCCACTTTTCTGAGAGTTTTCGGGAGAGTCTGAGCTCTGACCCGAACGAATTCTCAAATCACCGTGACGACCGCATCTCTCTCAGCTCTGGTCTGTGGATCAAACCCACTTCACTTTGGAGCCTCACTGCTTCGTCACGCTTTGTCACAGAAACGCCGTTCAAAGTTTAAACGGCTCAGAAGACTTTTAACTCTGTTTATGACAAAAGGCTTCATGATAGCTATTACGCTTACTACACAATCAAAGGTCATGTTTTTAATGTCTCTAAATGTCAGCCCTTCTCAGATTTTACAATGATGTTACAGGCTGTATATGTGTGTATGTGCTTTTTGGGTCTACCCCACCCTACTGTGGTTGTGGTGAAACTTTGCTCTTCATGACCAGCTGCACCTTCTTTAGTAAAATAGCCTGTTCTACAGATAAGGCTCATAATGGCTGAATGCAGCCTCACCCTGTTTTATATATGACCGTTAATCCTTTAGAGGTCAGCAGAGACATTACACTACAATACCCATAATCCTGAGCGATCGTACTGTGACGTGCCACATGAGCAATTTAATTTGCTTCATAATCATTCAGTCCCAAATATATGGTTTGGTATAGTTCCATAGTAAACATACCAGTACGTACAGCAACCTGGTAACGTCATGGCCCCTCATTTTTAATCAATTATTCCCCGATTCTGAGATACCGATTGGGGTTTCTGACGTTAGCAGGCGGATACATTAGCCTACACACGATCCGTTGTGATCCTGAGGACTCCCGCTGAACTGAAACGTCAGCTGTTCAATCGGCGTTGACATTACCCGCTTTGGCAAGTCCCGTTTTTGTCCATTAATTTACCGACTTCATCTGCTGACACTGGAAACTTTTATGGTGTAAACATGAAACTGCAAATCCCTCTCCAGCTCTGCAGCTGTTTGCGCCCCGTCCCAAAGCCCTCACAGAGGCACGTTGGTCATAAAGTTAACTGATCACATTGCTGAGCCTCCAGGACACTTTCATGTTTATGTGTTGTCAAAACATAACGATGCCATTAAAATTGATAGTGAGGTAAACGGTTACAGTTAGCGGGTGCTCTCCGGTCTGCTCACTCAGTGGCCTGATTAAAGCAAGATAAAAAAGTTACACAAAAAGTCAACATTACGATAAGTACAAATGCGTCGTTTGTGGAGCGTGGAGCTTATTGGACATTTCTTGTCAACTGCAGCCTAGCAACGACCAATCAGGACTCTGGATTGTCCTCTCGATTTTCCTTAAAACTTGACTGTGGCTTTGAACCGTTCCCTTTGATCCTTCACTTGAGGTAAGAGCACGTCTTCTCCGATTAGCTCCGCTAGCTTTACGTTAGCTGCTCAAATGTGAACTTTTCACATCGTATTGTGTTTGAATCGAAATCGTAAATGTTAAACAGTAGTAATGTGTTTGCTGACTGTGGTGCAAAAACTGCTATTCCGATTGGTTGACGACATGTTAACATGTATAACGCAGTTAACATTGGTAGCTATCATATTAGCCGCAAGCCACTAATGTTAACTTTACCACCGAAAAAAATTCGAAAGCCCTTCACGGGATTGTTTAACGTTAAAGTATATGACAAAAGTATAACATATAATGTCGCTATTGTTACTGCTAGCAGAGTGCGCATAGTTGGAATTGATTTACATATGCCTAAATTTTTCTAGGACTCCTTGTAGTGAGGAATAGATAGATAGATGAATGATTGACTACCACCCTGCTGCCGCCACACATAGACACAGACATGACATTTTAAGATGTAAAATAGTGCTACTTATGTTATTCATAGCTGTCTAAGTAATATAATTTTTTTCCCATTGCAGCTTCTTGTTGATCGATCAAAGTTTTGAGCGGCTTTTGCAGCATCCTGAGCTTCACCTCGACTCGCCTGACTTCACCTCAACTCACCTCACCTGCACTGCATTTCAAGAATTGTTGATTTGTTCACCATTTATTTGCATATAATATAATATATAATACTGATTCAGTTAAGATATTAATATCAATATATATTAAAGATATATTGTCTAGGTTAGGATTTAGTGTAGGCTTAACGCCCTTTTGTTTGGAAGTGTGTTTCTTTTTTTTTTTTTTTTTTTTTCTCTTCTTTCTGACTGTTTTTCAGAATGCCGCGGAAGGGGAGACGTTCCGAGGCCCAGAAACAACGCTGGAAGAAGGTCACTGAGCCAGACCACCCCCTCTGCACCCTCTCTTCCGTCAACAACGTATGTATGATTCGAAATGACATGCGCAATCATTTAAATAACTCAGTCTCTCCAATGAGACACCTTTACACCGTTCATTTCATCTTCTAATTCATCCATTTGTCATTTGTCATCAGGTGGTTGGAGCCACCCTGCCAGCCAGACAGTTGCGAGGAGAGGATGAAGCGCGTGCCAAGTTCCATGCACGTGAGTGTACAGCTGTTGTAATATTAAGTCTTTATGCTTTTGTGTTTAATATACACGCCTGGTAAAAGTTTCACTTTCTGTGAATGATAGAGAGATTGTTGTAGGACTTTTACAGATATGACATCTCTCATTATTCATCTCATGTTTCATCTTTTTCTAAATAGGCCGTGGCACCGGATGGCGCCACAAAGTGTTCCGGTGGCCAATTTCACCCTTCACAGGGCGCAGTCACAAATTGGTCATCCCGCCTGAGTCACCTGACAAGAAGGTATTATTGTTGTTAAAATAAACAAAAGAGAGGGAGAGCATTAGATCTCACAATGTTTTCATGATTTTCATGCTAATTAAATGGTATTTATTTTTGCAGTTCGTTCTGATTGTCGGGGACTCCCATCTACGTGCCATTGTAGATGGTTTTGTTCCGATGCCAGAGTCTCACGACCTCTCCTTTGGCATCATGTCGACCCCGGGAGCCTGCGCATCTCAGATCCGTACTGAGGTTCTACACGCCGTAGTTCCTCGTACTCCTGAGGTTGTCTGTCTGCTGGCTCCCAGCAACAACCTTACTGCTAGCAGGACGGTTGATGAGGCTGCCATCGACTTTGCCAATCTCCTTAAGTCCATTGGCAACCGCTGGCATGAGGTAAACTTTTATTCTACATTAAAATTTTTATTGAGTGGGTGTCTTAACAATATGGGCTTTGCATGCTTTTTAGTGAAAGAGTAATATTTTATTTAATGATCAGGTTTTGTTTTGTTTCCAACAGGTTTTTGTTGTCGACTTCCCTCCCCGCCTGGCTTGTGACCCTGACTACCAGGATCACCTGCGTCAGGCATATCGCCGTGTGGCTGCTCGTATGGGTACGTGGGGAAAAAATTTAACTTTCATACAGCTAATGTATTCAATTTTAGAACGTAAAGTCGTAATACATGTTTGACTTCTTTTTTTTTTTGCTCTCTTCACTCTTTTTAGGCGTGAAGTACCTCTTTTCGGCTACAGAGCACTTCCCCACGAGCAACTTGGAGTTGTGGAGCAAGGATGGTGTAAGTACAATATCTGTGTCTGTAAAAATCAAATTTTTCTTTCTTTGTTGTCATTAAGACTTAAAACGTTTACTTTTTTCTTTCTTCTTTTCTTATATCTTCAGGTCCACCTGAGCGATAGTGAGGGGATGGCTATCCTCGTTCGGTTGCTCTTTTCTGCTGCTACAGAGCAACTGAGGACACCACCCCCAGCCCCCCGGGTCTCTCCCAGGCCATCACCTCCAGTTAGGAAAGTCCTTCCTAAATTGGTTGTGAGGGAGAGGTCCCCTGCTCCACCTGTACCTGACCCCTTTGAATGGAGGACTGTTGGTCGGGGCGGCAAGGTAATTGACGCTTTTTATGAGGTGTGCTTGAGACTTAAAATGTGATAGTATGATGTGATTATACTGTGTGATATGTGCTATTTTTCTGAAACTTTTAATATAGGTTGAAATGACAGATTTGTTTCATACGATGTGATGTGTGATGTGATGATGTTTGTAATTCCAGAAGAGCCAGCCTGGGGAACCTTGCAGGTCCAGAGGTTCACCTCAGCCCAGGATGGCTCAAACGCAGGTTTGTGATTCGTTTATGGATTTTCAAATATTACATTAGGTTGTATTTGTTATCCTTTTGGGTCGTTTTATTGAAGAGATTGTAATTAGAAGACTTCCTGTTTTGTGTTGTACAGGAGGAGGAGTGCTTCCTTCCGCTGAACCCCGTCTGGTTCAGCAGCACCATCCTATGTGCTATGGAGGAAGTTTCTCCCTCTCACTTATCTTGCCTGGCGGACTTTAAGCCATCTCCCAAGCCCAAGAAGGTTAGTGTCAAACTTTATCTCACGCAATCCATAAGTGTAATGGCAATGCATATTAATGTTTAGTTGTAATGATGGTACTTGACGTGTTATGATTTCATTTGATGTCACAGGTTGCGTCCAAGCCCCCAGCCAGGGGAGCACGTCATCGCAAAGTCCGTTCTTCAGTGAACAAGGTATGTTAATGCTTATCACAAATGACAGATACTGGGGATTTGCAGCTCACTCTGTTAAGTTGTGTAGACTGTCCTCACTCTCAAAAGTTTAATAACTGGGTTTATACACATGTATGGAAATAAATTTGTAGGTATTAAAAAGGTGCAAACAGAAAGTTCATGCAATCGGCGATGCAAGCTTTGCGTGAAATCGTTTGACATAGCCACACATGGGGTAGAATTGTTTAACTGTGTTGAAATAAAATTCAATGCATTTACCTTTGTATTTATTTGTATACCATCATGGTTCTTGGCTACAATTGCCTATTAAGAATAACTAAATATGATACAGTCATTACTCAGATGCTGCGTATTGTCTGAGGAAAATGCAGATTTAGTATCTATCTTCTCAGATGGTTGAAACACCCCCACCCAGATTGTCCTGGAGTTCGGATGAGGGCGCGCCTTCAGGCCCAGCCTCTTCTGCTGTGACGGTATGTTCTCCTCCCTCTTGTATTAGTTTGGAATTTGTTCATAGCGTTACGGTCTGTCAAAAGGGGCAATGACAATGCGGATTACACTTAAAATACTTTTTCATTGGTAACAGGTGAGCCAGCCCGGGGAACCTCGCAGGTCCACAGGTTCACCTCAGCGCGGGATGGCTCAACAGCAGGTTTGTTGTTCATAAATAATAACATTCCCTTTGGGATCATCCATCATTCTTCGAATTGTGTATGTGACAGGACAGATTTTAATCAGAAGTAAATCTGTGTTTTGTTTTTCAGGAGGAGTGCTTCCCCCTGCTGAACACTCTCCGGTTCAGCAGCTCCAACTTGTGTGTGGACCTAAAGTCTTCTCCTGAGCCCAAGGCGGTAAGTTACCTCATTCAGCTTTTATCTGTGCAACACTGAACATTTGCAGCTCTCATTTAAAAAATACAGAGCTAAATTGTCCACGGTTTACTACACTGTTTAATCTCATCTTTCATCAGCTGGTTGGATTACCTCTGACCAGATTCCCCAGTAGTTTGCACGAGCCACAATCTCCCTGTTCTCCACCTGCAAAAGTAAGTTTTAGTCTCATTCAGTAACATGCATCTCCTCACTATAAGTCTTCCTCTTACTAAAATGTTGCTGTTTTATGTATTCAGATGGCCAGAAGTCTGATGTCTTCATCTGCTGGACAATTCTGCACCATTGAGGACACAGCTTGCCAGTCTGCTTCACCTGATAAGGTACTTTTTAGTCTCCACAATTGCCTGAATATTTACAGTACAGTCAGCTGCATCAAAAACAAACCTGCTTCATGGTTGGTTTACCTCAACTCAAAAGTATAAAAACAGAATGGCCATTTTAGAAGTGCAAAATATAAAACAAAACAGCTTCATTCATCCATGGGATTTTTTTTTTTTTTTAGTAAAAGTAATTTCAAATAATCGCACAAATTCTGACATCAATAATGGTGATGAAGATCTTTTCATAGGCACCAAGGTACTGTCTAAAGGGCTGAATAAAGTGAACTTTCGTGTCTGTGTGGTTTACCTCTATTCAAAAACATTTTTAAATAATTTTGAACAAATTAGGAATATGAAATACCATAACAAGTTCATTCACATGAACTAACAAAGTATTCCCACATTAATAAAGGTCATGGAACGTCACATATCAATATAAGACTAGATTTTTTTTTATTTGTAATTTTTAATTTTTTTTTTTTTTTTTTTTTTTTTTTTTCCTGATTTGTTTAGCATGTATTTTAAGAACAGTTAAAACATTCATAATGGGTAATAATTGTAACACTGTCCAAATTGTTATATTTAGCAAATGCTGTTCAATCAATTATTTTTATACAGGTAAAGTCAACAGTGAGTGTCATGGAGTGTGCCAGCCAGGTTACGTGCATGCACACTGTAGAAGCATAACGCATGAAAATCTCTTCTTAAAAATAGCTGTCCTGAAACAACTGATTGTCAAAAGATATTGCTTAGCCATGTCTGTTTACAAGCGTTACAAACAGGTGACGCATGTGTACCAGAATAAAACATTTTAAATAATTATAATAACAATTGTTATGATAAATGATGGTAGTAATAATGATGAAACTGACAAAAAAAAAAAAAAAAGAGACCAACTTTGCAGCATTCCTTCATAAAATAATTTCAGGATTCCTTCATGGCACCAGGCCAGCGCATTCGATTTGTGAGGGCAAGTCATTCCCAGGCAGACGACAGGTATGGAGATTTTTCTCGTAACAGTCAGTGCACTTGCATGGCTCTCACCTTTCTGGCCTACCACAACGAAGGGTTGCATTTCGACACGATCTCTCTTGACAGAGTGCTTGAACAGGGAAATGCACTCTATGTGGGTGTTAAACGGCAACTTTTGTTTGACAACAAATTCCAAAGCGATCATTTAACCTTGGAAGAGATGCCCAAGCAGGTATTCACTGAGAGTAATGTTTACGCTGTAAACATGAACGTGTCAGATCTGATGGTAGGTGGCCTGAGAGTCGAAGAAGACAGTGGTCTGTTGTCTCTTGCCAAGAACCTGGAGTGCCTTTCACAAGACGTCCGCCATGCTGTACTCATAGTAGCTCCAGAGTGCTTTGCAGTTTTCCGAGAAAGATCTGGACGCTATGGATTTTTTGATTCCCACTCCAGATCACAGACAGGTTTGCCACAGCCAAGAGGAACTGCCATTATGCTGACTTTTAGTGACCTGAGTGACATGGCTGAGCACTTGCATGAACTTTTCAAAGAACGTGGTCCACATGCGAGCTATGAATTGATGCCTGTTTCCTTTGAAAGTCAGCATGTTTCCAGACAGACCCCTGGGCAATCAGTGAAACAGCAGATGAGTGTGGATGCTGACGTCCCTAGGAGAAAAACGGATGCCAGACAACCAGAGCAATTGCATGCAAATCAGCCAATCAACATCACCCATTGTCCTACAATAGCAATTCAAGATGTGTCCAAACTGAGCAAGGAAAGGCGAAAAAAAGCGATGCGCAAAGGAAGTGTACCAACTGGAGATGAAAGCACAGGAAGCAGTGCTATTCGGCTGAAAAAAATGCAGGCCAGTAAAACCAAATATGCCCAAGATGTTCATCATCGAAAACAAAAGAAAGAATACATCACCAGACGATACAACACTGAACCAGCTTTCAAGAGCAGGCAAAAAATGTACCTGAGGGAGAGGTACAGCACCGATTCTGCTTTTCAGAGCAGGCAGAAAATGTACCTGAGGGAGAGATACAGCAGTGATCCTGCATTTCAGAGCAGGCAGAAAATGTACCTGAGGGAGAGGTACAGCAGCGATCCTGCATTTCGGAGCAGGCACAAAATGTACCTGAGGGAGAGGTACAGCAGCGATCCTGCATTTCAGAGCAGGCAGAAAATGTACCTGAGGGAGAGGTACAGCAGCGATCTTGCATTTCAGAGCAGGAAGAAAATGTACCTGAGGGAGAGGTACAGCAGCGATCCTGCTTTTCAGAGCAGGCAGAAAATGTACCTGAGGGAGAGGTACAGCACTGATCCTGCTTTTCAGAGCAGGCACAAAATGTACCAGCGTACAAAGTATCAGCACATCCCAGAATTCAGGCTGCATCATATTCGACGTTGCACTCAGAGCAAAAAGGATAAACTGGCTATAAATGCTATTCTTCGTATTCGTCACAAGTCGCACTGTGCACTGAGAATCAAGAGGAAATACAGAGAAGTTGCAAGCCGCCGTCCGGAAACTCCACTGCCTGTGGTTAACCCTTCCATGCAAGCAGCTATCGCTTCATTTCAGGAAAGGATTCGACACGGGCCCACATATGTTTGCACAGTGTGCCACAGAGCTCTCTTCCCAGATCAGGTAAAGTATTGCAAGAGAGACAAATACGTCAAAAACCTTCACGTTGTGGCTGAATGCTTGACAGGTAAGTATATCCACAAATGTGAAGGTCAATGCTCAGCCCCTTGCACCGTACCGCAGGAGAGGATGCAGGAGTGGATCTGCCACACCTGCGACAGCCACCTCACCAGAGGAGATATGTCATCCATCGCGGTTGCCAATAACTTGGCGCTAGCACCCATTCCACCGGAGCTAGAAGAATTAAATGTACTCGAAAGGCAGCTGATCGCAAAAATCTTGCCGTTTGCAAAAATCGTATCACTGCCGAAAGGACGACAACGGGCAGTACATGGTGCAGTTGTGTGCGTACCATCGGAAATGGAAGCCACAGTGAACGCTCTCCCGAGGCCCAACCCCGAAGCCCAGCTGCTGCAGGTCAAGCTGAAACGGAAGATTCAGTACAAGGGACATCAGCACTTCTACACTGTGAACATGAAGAATGTGCTAGCAGGACTAAGGACTCTGAAGGAGAAGCATTCGGAATACCGCGATGTAACCGTCAACGAAAACGTTACATTTGAAATCGTAGAGGATGATCAGCCGGTCGAAGAAGGACAGGTCAACGCAGACGCCGCACAGCCTGAAGAACAGCAGCCCAACAACGTGGACCAAGAGAAGGAGGATCTCAGACCAGGTCTGGCATTGGACACTTGCATGCAGCCTCTGGACATAGCGCAGGAAGTTCTATCCTACGGAGATGGGATATTCAGCGTCGCTCCCGCCCAAGGAAACAAACCCGTCAGCTTCTTCAAGGTACCGAAACTTGAAGCGATGGCTTTTCCTGTCCAGTTCCCAACTGGACAAAACACATTGGACCAGACCAGGGAAATCAAATTGTCCCCAAGTAAATATTTCAATGCGAGGCTCTTATGTGTGGACAGCCGGTTTGCAAAGGACCAAACGTACCTCTTCTTTGCGCAGTTTGTGACGGAAACTCACATGGCGACCAACAGCATGTCTATCCAAACAAGGAAGGGAAAGAAGAAAACCAAGGACGGGAGGAAAATTTGCAACCAGATGCTTCAGGATAAAGAAGAATTGGAAAAACTCATCCAAAACAGGGAAGTGACGCGGTTCATGCAACCCCTTAGAGGAACTCCAGCGTACTGGGAGAAGACACTGAGAGATCTACACGCTATGGTCAGACAGTTGGGCAGGCCGACCTTTTTTGTCACCTTTTCTGCTGCTGAAATGAGATGGCCTGAAGTAATTGAGGTCATAAAAGCACAGCAAGGTGAAGAAGTGGACTTTTCAAAGCTGGACTGGAGCGAAAAATGCGACATTCTTCAGAGCAACCCAGTCACTGTCATGCGCATGTTTGAGAAGAGGGTGGATGCGCTGCTTACAGATCTGATCCTGTCACCAGCTCAGCCCATTGGTCCGGTGGAGGATTACTTCTATCGGGTGGAGTTTCAAGCGCGAGGAAGTCCACACATTCACATGCTGGTTTGGATCAAAGATGCACCGGAGCTCGATCTCGAGGATGACGTCGAAATGGCCAATCTCGTCAACTTCATTGACCGCTACATCACCTGCCAGATGCCCGACGAGAAAGCTGACCCTGAGCTCCACAAAATAGTGTCGGAGGTTCAAGTCCACAGCCGAAACCACTCGAAAACGTGCAGGAGAGGGAACGTAGCCTGCAGATTTGGTTTCCCCAAGCTCCCCATGGAGAAGACCAGAATCACCATCCCGCCCTGGGAGGACCCCGTGCTTGAAGATGATGAGCAGCAGAAAAAACAAGCGGATGATGTCCAGAAAAAGAAAAGTGGGGAAAAATCCAAATTCAAGTCCAACAAGAAATTTGTTGGAAAGAAACAAATGGAGGCTAAGGAAAAGTTAAAAGCGCTGAGAGACTTTCTGAACGATCCAAAAGAATCGTTCCAGGATTTGTCCGAATTGCTGGAAAAATGTAAGATGACCCAAGAAGAATACGAAAAATATGTGGACGACCTCACCTGCGGAATGGTCGTCATGATGAAGCGTGATCCCAAGGACAGCTGGGTAAACGGATACAACCCCGATCTACTGCGAGCCTGGAATGCCAACATGGATATACAGTACGTACTCGACGATTACAGTTGCATCATGTACATGATGTCGTACGTATCGAAGCCGGAGCACGAGATGACGCAGTACCTCGACACGGTAATTCGCCAAGTGAAGAAATCCAAGGTCAACGAACGGGACGAAATGAAGCAGATCATGCAAGCTTACGCCAAGCACAGGGAGGTCAGCGCTCAGGAAGCAGTGGCGCGAGTATGCAGCCTGCCACTTAAAAAGTGCACCCGCTCGGTCATTTTCATACAGACGGACGAGGATGGTATGAAAATGAGTCTCCCGATGAGTACGCTGATGAACATGAATCCAGACGACGAGGACGTGTGGATGTCTGGATTTCCTGAGAAGTACGCACACAGACCCGCAGCGCGTGAATTTCAATTCATGTGTCTCGCTGAATTTGTGTCGCAGTACAGAGTTCTCTATGGCCTGCAAGCTCTCGGACCCAATGCCATTCCCCTCCAGAACGACAAAGGATTTATTCAGAAGAGGACGTCGGGAAAAGCTGCCATCATCCGATTTACTCGGTACTCGGAGGAGAAACAACCCGAAAAGTTTTACAGACGCCTGCTGAAGCTGTACTTACCGCACAGAAAAGATGATGAGCTCACGTCCGAAAGTCATCCCACTTATCAGGAGTTCTACAAATGCGGCCGCAAAGGCTCAATGGCAGTAAAAGGCATTGTAGACTTCAACAGGAAGCGCTACGAAGGACAAGGGAAAAAAATGGAGAAAGCGCTGCAAAAACTTCAAGAGGAAGGACCGGTCATCAACGCCTGGAACACTTTTGCACCAGAGGTCGAAATGGATCGTTTGGAGTGCATGGCCGAGCTGGAAGACGTCAATCCCGACGATGGCGGAGAAGACGACCAGGTTCCGGATTTCCAAATCCAGGCTGATTGCGGCGGAGCGCTACCGGCCATCGAGGCGCCGAAACTCAGCCCGGACTTCGTGAGAAGTATGTATCGAAGCCTCAACGAAACGCAAGCGTCCATTTTCTACACCGTGCGCGAGTGGTGTATGAAATGTGTCTGGGGTCAAAATCCTGAACCCTTCTTTTATTTCATCTCTGGGGGAGCCGGCTGTGGAAAATCCCACGTCATCAAGTGCGTGTATCAAGAGGCCACCAAGATTCTCCGCCAACTTCCCAGGTTTCGCAACGTTGCGGACATGTCCCAGCCTGCGGTGCTTCTTACTGCGTTTACAGGCACGGCAGCTTTCAACATTTCTGGGAAAACCTTGCATTCCATCTTGAAGCTGCCAAGAACTTTGAAGACGCCGTATCAAGGTCTTGGAAACGCTCTGGACGATCTCAGAGCGGTGCTTTGCAATGCGGAGATTCTGATCATAGACGAGATATCCATGGTTTCTAAGGAGCTGTTTGCCTACGTCCATTGGCGATTTCAGCAAATCAAAGGCAACAAGAAACCATTTGGAGGAATGTCTGTCCTTGCAGTTGGAGACTTTTACCAGCTGCCACCTCTTGGTAGAGCCAAACCCCTCTGCGTCTTTCAGGAAGACGTTCTTGATCTCTGGAGAGATTTCCAGATGGTTAACCTCACAGAGATCATGCGGCAAAAAGACGACCGCGATTTTGCCGAACTCTTGAACAGGATCAGAACCAAGAAGAAGACGGATCCTCTCAGCGTCGACGACAGAGCTCTGCTCACGGGGGCCATCGTTGAAGCCAAAGATTGTCCGGCCGATGCCCTGCATATCTTCGCGACCAACAAAGAAGTTGATGCCCACAATTCTGCTACTTTGACTGGGCTCAACTTAAAAATTCAAGACATTCCGGCGGAGGACTACAAGAAAGACCCACGGACAGGACGAATGTTCATGACTCATGTTTGCGTCAAGGGCAAAAAAAGGGATTTGCCAGACAATATTCAAGCTGCGTGTGGAGCACGGGTAATGGTGATTCGCAACCTGGATATCGAAGACGGGATTGTTAACGGGACGTTCGCCACAATCAGGAACATTGTCCAAAAAAGCGAAAAAGGCCAATCGACGAAGGTGACGCTGATCGGGCTCGAATTGGATAATCCGACATCGGGTAAAAAATTCCGCAAAAGGATTCGAGGACCGACGGACGACTTGGTGTACGTCGAAAGATCGGAGGAAAGCACGAGCGTCAGAGGAGTGGTTCGACGCCAGTTCCCAATCAAACTGGCATTTGGTTGTACGGCTCACAAAGTGCAAGGCATGACTATGAAGTCTGCAGTGGTGTGTCTGAAGCGTGTGTTCGAACCTGGAATGGCCTACGTCGCTCTTAGCCGTACAAACTCGCTTCAAGGACTGAAGATCGTTGAGTTTGAGGAGAAGAAGATTTATGCAGATCAAAACATAACGACGGCAATGGAAAACATGAACCGCGCTTCATTCCACATTACGAGACCACTGTTGCACTTTGTGAAAAAAGCAGACCACACTGGCTCCACTTTGGCAATCGTCCATCACAATGCGGAAGGACTTCCGTCGCACTTTGACGATGTAAAATGTCATCACGAGTTCAGGCTTGCCGACGTCTTATGTATTACAGAAACTCACTTGAGTGGATCCTTCGTTCCTCCAAAGTTTCACTTGGACGGATACGACCTGTTTGCGCGCAACAGACACGTTTCATACGCAAACAGAGTAGACATGGCTACGAAAGAGGGCGGTGGAGTTGCCATTTACTACAAGAGCAATCTTCAAGCGGAGCCCCGGCGATACTTTCAACATGTGCCGGATCTTGAGTTTGCTGTTGTCAAAGTTGAGGCCCCTGTCAGAGCGGTGATAGCCACTGTGTACAGACCACCAAATCTCTCTCTTGAAACATTTCTTCCCAACATTCAAAGCCTCTTGAACTCCTTGGAGATGATGGATTGCCAGCCTGTTGTGGTCTGCGGAGACTTCAATGAAGACCTGTTCTCCAAAGGAAAAAAAGCCATCCGTGATTTGTTTGAGTCCAGAGGCTATAGCCAGCTTGTCTCCGCTGCGACAACAGAAAAGCAGACACTGATTGATCACATTTATATCTCGCGACCGGAATCTTGCATTCAATCAGGTGTGCTGCAAACTTATTATAGCTATCACAGTGCGGTATACTGTGTTCTCACTTCAGCGGGAGACTCTTGATTTTAGCATTGTTTACAATGCTGCCTCTTTTGTTCTTCTTTCCACAGTCGTGGAATCGTGTCTGGATGGCTATTCCATCAGGTTTCTTCATTCGTTTTAGTTGCATTTGGCAACTGTTAGGTAGAAAATGGTTCTTGGTAAGTATAGAGCGTAGCTGTTTCATCGCTTTCAATGCTTTTCAGCAGATAGGACCGGGCCAGATTAGCGCTAGGTATTCTCATTCGCCGTTTTCATTTCTTCGGCAACGTGGCCAATCTTGGAGCATGTTCTCCTTCTTTTGCAACCCTTTTTCCCTGTGTTGTGGTATGGTCTCCATCAGAGCCTGCTCCATTTGTAGTGTGGTTTGTACTGTGTTCTCTCTCTGTGTTTCTCTTTATGTGTGTCTATGTCGTGTGCATGGATGTGTTTTTCTCTGCGTGTGCGCGTGTGTGTCTTTGTCTGTGTGTGTGTGTTTGTACACACCGCATTGTGTGCTAACACAGGGTACGTGTGAAGCGTTAAGTGCTGTAGTGTAGTGCTTAGAGTTAGTGCATGTTGCTACTGCTGGTGCTGGTATTGCTGGTGCTACTGGTGCTCTGTGTGCTATTCTTTGCTTACATCTACTGCCGCTGGCTAGCCTTTCTAATGGAGGGTGAAAAGAGGAGCTGACTATGTTAGTTTCCACCTGCCAGTATATAGCCTCTCCACTACCAAGACTCCTGCAGTGCCTCCTCGCGGCCACACACGGAAACTGGGTACCTCACGGTCCCAGGCTGAACTGCAGGGGATCTCGGAGCAGCAGTGGGCCCCAGAGACGCAGCATACAGGCCCACCACCGTGTGGACGTGCCCTGGTGCTCGTCAACCACTGTCCCAGCTATGGGTAAATAGCACCCTCCCAACCCCCACTACACATTCCACCCCCTTATCCCGCCCCACCTCACACACATACACACCTGTAATGTTGCATTTACCTAGATCCCACCTGACATCGAAGACAATGCAGACACAGAGGTAAGTGATGACAATGTTTGATAGAAAATTTAATTTTCTCTTTTTGGATTTATTTGTTTGATTGTGTTCAATTACATTGAATATTTAAGATTGGATGTGTTCATATGTACACAGTCTGTTTGATTCTTCATTTTGTGAAGAGTAAGTTTGTGAAATTCACATGTTTTTTGTGATGAATTGATGATATGAAGGAGTTTCATTTTTGCACAATGATGTTGTATGCTCTGATACCATTTGAATTCCTTTTTAATGTCATTATTTATAATATTCTTCCATTTTCTTTTTGTCTGAGCAGGATGAAAAGTATTACTACGGGATGTGTTAAAAGTTTTGAATCAGAAGTCTCCACTTTACTTTTTCAAAATGTTTAATAAAAATTATGTGCAAAATGAACTGGTATCAACGTGGTGTTTCATATGATGAATGCATTATTTACACATTGCAGTTAGATGTTGTAACAGAGGAAGTAATCACTTCAGTTTTTCTGGCATGGCCTGATGCACTGTTATGTTAATGAGGCATACATCTTGTAGGTAAAACTGAATGTTTACCAAAATGTTTTGTAAATGCTGTCCACACACTTAAAACACGATAGTCGTATATATGAGCCTGTTGTGAAATTGAGACAGAGACGTACAACGTGAAACTATGAGGGCTCAAAGGAGTTGTCAAATCCAGAGTGGAGCTGCTCATTAACATGAGAGGAGCATGACAACAAACATAAATAAAATTGTGCAAATTCATTGATTGATTGACCTTCCTTACTGAGGTGCTGAAAACACTGATTGTTACACGTCTGTCCCAAATATATGGGCTGGGAATGCCCAACTGAACATACTAGTACGTTCAGCAGACTCATGTCTTCACTCTCATTCTGTGCGTATTCATGCATCCAGATCACAGAACCCAATCAGTTTTCCAAAGCAAAATGTGATCGGGGTGACTTTGGTACTCAGACGGGCAACAGGCCCCGTGGCACTTCAAAATTTCCCTGGAATTTTCTAGTTAATATTCTTATTTTTATTATTCCGTCACATTTTCGGCAGCTAATGCGGGCCGTACCGCTTCACGTAGCCCTACAATTTATATATCAAAACGTGCGGCTCGATCGGGACAAGTGTGCTAAGTTCTGGGTAGTCGATATTCCGATTTTTCCCAAAGTTATTCCCAAAAAACCAGCCGAAATTTTCCATAGAGAATGCATGGGAGACGACGAAAAATCGCCTCAAAAATTCACCTATTTTCTCATCCGCATAGCTCAGTCATACGTGCACCTAAAAATATCATTCAAACTTTAAAACGGAGGAAATCTTGTGCTCTTTCCACAAAATCAAAACTTTTTCACCTAAACAGTCCACTTTTCAAACTACGAGCTCTCAAAGGAGCAGTCCGAATCACTTTTTCCTCAAAGTTAGAGTGTAACCGCTCGTTAAGTAGAGTGAGAGCACTGTGAAAAAGTAACCGACATTTTCATGTTTAACTCGAGCTCACGGCCAAACCGTGAAAAGGAGACAAATTATTTTTTGGCAAAACGTAGACACAGGTCTTGGGATTCATAAAATCTAAGTTTGAGAGCTCTACTCCTCACCAAATTTAAACTGGAGGGCTCAGAGCGTCAGAAACACCTGTTTTTGGCCCAATTGACAGCAATGCAAATCAAGGTTTCACTAAAAACAATTTCACTCTGACTTCGCACTGTCCCTACACGCTCATTTTAAGGAGTTTTCAAATCAAATAAAGACTTTCGGAATCTCCAGACTCTTCTGTCTTTCACGGTGTTTTCGTTTTTCGGACCGGAGCTACGGTTTGCTCGCAATTCGAAGTAGTTCGGGACGTGGTCAAAATCCACTTTTCGGAGCGTTTTCGGGAGAGTCTGAGCTCTGACCCGAACGAATTCTCAAATCACCGTGACGACCGCAGCTCTCTCAGCTCAGGTCTGTGGATCAAACCCACCCCACTTTGGAGCTTCACTGCTTCGTCACGCTTTGTCACAGAAACGCCGTTCAAAGTTTAAAAAGGTCACGAGACTTTGACCTCTGTTTGTGACGAAAGGCTTTATGATAGCTCCTACGCTTCCTACGCAATCATAGATCAATTGTCACGCTGGTCTCATCTCACTCTGTCTGTGGCCTATGGCCATCACTTTGAATGATGTCTTCTCAAAGACACACACAGAGATATAGAGATGTAGACACAGATAGATATCCAGACGCACTCACACATGTACACAGACATACACAGAGACAGATATACAGACGCACTCACACATTTACACAGACATACAAAGAGACAGATATACAGATGCACTCACACTTTACAAAGACATCCACAGAGACAGATATACAGATCAGGTCTGTGGATCAAACCCACCCCATTTTGGAGCCTCACTGCTTCGTCATACTTTGTAACAGAAAAGCCGTTCAAAGTTTAAACGGGTCAGAAGACCTTAAACTCTGTTTGTGACGACAGGCTTTATGATAGCTCCTACGCTTACTACGCAATCACAGATCAATTGTCACGCTGGTCTCATCTCACTCTGTCTGTGGCCTATGGCCATCACTTTGAATGATTTCTTCTCAAAGACACACACAGAGATATAGAGATGTACACACAGACAGATATACAGACGCACACAGAGACAGATATCCAGACGCACTCACTTATATACACAGACGCAATCACACATATACACAGACAGAAATAGAGGCAGATATAGACACGCACTCAGACATATACACAGACATACACACAGTCAGATAGAAAGATGCACTCACACATTTACACAGACATACACAGAGACAGATATGGACACGCACTCACACATATACACAGAGACAGATATGGACACGCACTCACACATATACACAGACATACACAGAGACAGATATACAGATCAGGTCTGTGGATCAAACCCACCCCACTTTGGAGCCACACTGCTTCGTCATGCTTTGTCACAGAAAGTCCGTTCAAAGTTTAAAAAGGTCATGAGACTTTGAACTCAGTTTGTGACAAAAGGCTTTCTGATAGCTCCTACGCTTATTCCGCAATCACAGATCAATTGTCAGGATGGTCTCATCTCACTCTGTCTGTGGGCTATGGCCATCACTTTGAATGATTTCTTCTCAAAGACACACACAGAGATATAGAGATGTAGACACAGACAGATATACAGACGCACACAGAGACAGATATCCAGACGCACTCCCACATATACACAGACACACACAGTCAGATAGACAGATGCACTCACACATTTACACAGACATACACTGAGACAGATATAGACACGCACTCAAACATATACACAGACATACACAGACACAGATATACAGATGCACTTACACATTAACACAGACTTACACAGAGACAAATATACAGATGCACTTACACATATACACAGACGGAAATAGAGGCAGATATAGACACGCACTCACTGAATCAAGCTCAATCGGTTCTCCGAACGGACATTTCACCAGGATGGCTTTCAACAGCATGACGGTACGTGGATTGCTCGTCCAGGCGGGGGGCGATGGGCGACAGGCAACGAACGACGGGCGACGGGTAAGGAACGACGGGCGACGGACGACGGGCCCCGGGTCCCGTGGCACTTCAAAATTTCCCTGGAATTTTCTAGTTAATATTATTCTTATTATTCCGTCACTTTTTCGTCCGTTAATGCGGGTCGTACCACTGAACGAAGCCCAACAATATATATATCAAAACGTGCGGCTCGATTGGGAATAGCGTGCTAAGTTCTGGGTAGTCGATATTCCGATTTTTCCCAAAGTTATTCCCAAAAAACCAGCCGAAATTTTCCATAGAGAATGCATGGGAGACGACGAAAAATCGCCTCAAAAATTCACCTATTTTCTCATCCGCATAGCTCAGTCATACGTGCACCTAAAAATATCATTCAAACTTTAAAACGGAGGAAATCTTGTGCTCTTTCCACAAAATCAAACCTTTTTCTCCTAAACAGTCCACTTTTCAAACTACGAGCTCTCAAAGGAGCAGTCCGATTCACTTTTTCCTCAAAGTTAGAGTGTAACCGCTCGTTAAGTAGAGTGAGAGCACTGTGAAAAAGTAACCGACATTTTCATGTTTAACTCGAGCTCACGGCCAAACCGTGAAAGGGAGACAAAAGATTTTTTGTCAAAACGTAGACACAGGTCTTGGGATTCATAAAATCTAAGTTTGAGAGCTCTACTCCTCACCAAATTTAAACTGGAGGGCTCAGAGCGTCAGCAACACCTGGTTTTGGCCCAATTGACTGTAATGCAAATCAAGGTTTCGCTAAAAACAATTTCACTCTGTCTTTGCACTGTCCCTACACGCTCATTTTAAGGAGTTTTCCTTTCAAATAAGACTGGCAGAATCCCCAGACTCTTCTGTCTCTCACGGTGTTTTCGCTTTTCGGACCGGAGCTACGGTTTGCTCGCAATTCGAAGTAGTTCGGGACGTGGTCAAAATCCACTTTTCGGAGCGTTTTCGGGAGAGTCTGAGCTCTGACCCGAACGAATTCTCAAATCACCGTGACGACCGCAGCTCTCTCAGCTCTGGTCTGTGGATCAAACCCACTTCACTTTGGAGCCTCACTACTTCGTCACGCTTTGTCACAGAAACGCCGTTCAAAGTTTAAAAAGGTCACAAGACTTTGACCTCTGTTTGTGACGAAAGGCTTTATGATAGCTCCTACGCTTACTACGCAATAACAGATCAATTGTCACGCTGGTCTCATCTCACTCTGTCTGTGGCCTATGGCCATCACTTTGAATGATGTCTTCTCAAAGACACACACAGACATATAGAGATGTAGACACAGATAGATACCCAGACGCACTCACACATGTACACAGACATACACAGAGACAGATATACAGACGCACTCACACATTTACACAGACATACAAAGAGACAGATATACAGATGCACTCACACTTCACACAGACATCCACAGAGACAGATATACAGCTCAGGTCTGTGGATCAAACCCACCCCATTTTGGAGCCTCACTGCTTCGTCATACTTTGTCACAGAAACGCCGTTCAAAGTTTAAACGGGTCAGAAGACCTTAAACTCTGTTTGTGACGACAGGCTTTATGATAGCTCCTACGCTTACTACGCAATCACAGATCAATTGTCACGCTGGTCTCATCTCACTCTGTCTGTGGCCTATGGCCATCACTTTGAATGATTTCTTCTCAAAGACACACACAGAGATATAGAGATGTACACACAGACAGATATACAGACGCACACAGAGACAGATATCCAGACGCACTCACTTATATACACAGACGCAATCACACATATACACAGACAGAAATATAGGCAGATATAGACACGCACTCAGACATATACACAGACATACACACAGTCAGATAGAAAGATGCACTCACACATTTACACAGACATACACAGAGACAGATATGGACACGCACTCACACATATACACAGACATACAAAGAGACAGATATACAGACACACTCATTGTCAAAAGCCACGGGAGAGTCTGAGCTCTGACCTGAGCGAATTCTCAAGTCACCGTGAGGACCGCAGTTCTCTCAGCTCAGGTCTATGTGAAGCTGTTGCTGTGGCTCAAACCCACCTCACTTTGGAGCCTCAATGCTTCGTCATGCTTTGTCACAGAAAGTCCGTTCAAAGTTTAAAAAGGTCACGAGACTTTGACCTCTGTTTGTGACGACAGGCTTGATGATAGCTCCTACGCTTACCACACAATCACAGATCAATTGTCACGCTGGTCTCATCTCACTCTGTCTGTGGCCTATGGCCATCACTTTGAATGATTTCTTCTCAAAGACAGACACAGAGATATAGAGATGTAGACACAGACAGATATACAGACGCACACAGAGACAAATATCCAGACACACGCACACATATACACAGACAGAAATAGATATAAACACGCACTCACACATATACACAGACATGATCAGGGACAAATATACAGACGTAATCACACATATACAGATATCCAGACGCACTCACACATTTACACAGACATACACTGAGACAGATATAGACACGCACTCACACATATACACAGACATACACAGAGACAGATATACAGACACACTCATTGAATCGAGCTCAATCGGTTCTCCGAACGGAAATTTCAGCAGGAAGGCTTTCGACAACATGACGGTACGCGGGTTGCTCGTCCAGGCGAGGGGCGACGGGCGACGGGCAACAAACGACGGGCGACGGACGACGGGCCCCGGGTCCCGTGGCACTTCAAAATTTCCCTGGAATTTTCTAGTTCTTCTTCTTATTATTATTCCGCCTGATTTTTGTCCGTTAATGCGGGTCGTACCGCTGAACGAACCCCAACAATATATATATCAAAACGTGCGGCTCGATTGGGAATAGTGTGCTAAGTTCTGGGGAGTAGATTTTCCGATTTTTCCCAAAGTTATTCCCAAAAAACCAGCCGAAATTTTCCATAGAGAATGCATGGGAGCCGTCGAAAAATCGCCTCAAAATTTCACCTATTTTCTCAGTCGCGTAGCTCTGTCATACATGCACCTAGAAATGTCATTGAAACTTTAAAACGGAGGAAATCTTGTGCTGTTTCCAGAACATCAAGCCTGTTTCTCCTAAATTGTACTGTTTTTGAACTATGACCTCTCAAAGGAGCAGTCCGATTCACTTTTTCCTCAAAGTTAGAGTGGAGCCGCTCGTTAAGTAGAGTGAGAACACTGTGAAAAAGTAACCGACATTTTCATGTTTAACTCGAGCTCACGGCCAAACCGTGAAAGGGAGACAAAAGATTTTTTGTCAAAACGTAGACACAGGTCTTGGGATTCAGAAAATTTAACTTTGAGAGCTCTACTCATCACCAAATTTAAACTGGAGGGCTCAGAGCGTCAGAAACACCTGTTTTTGGCCCAATTGACTGCAATACAAATCAAGGTTTCAATAAAAACAATGTCACTCTGACTTCGCACTGTCCCCACACGCTCATTTTAAGGACTTTTCAAATCAAATAAAGACTTTCGGAATCTCCAGACTCTTCTGTCTTTCGCGGTGTTTTCGTTTTTCGGACCGGAGCTACGATTTGCTCGCAATTCGAAGTAGTTCGGGACGTGGTCAAAAGCCACTTTTCGGAGCGTTTTCGGGAGAGTCTGAGCTCTGACCCGAACGAATTCTCAAATCACCGTGACGACCGCAGCTCTCTCAGCTCAGGTCTGTGGATCAAACCCACCTCACTTTGGAGCCTCACTGCTTCGTCATGCTTTGTCACAGAAACTCCGTTCAAAGTTTAAAAAGGTCACGAGACTTTGACCTCTGTTTGTGACGAAAGGCTTTATGATAGCTCCTACGCTTCCTACACAATCATAGATCAATTGTCACGCTGGTCTCATCTCACTCTGTCTGTGGCCTATGGCCATCACTTTGAATGATTTCTTCTCAAAGACACACACAGAGATATAGAGATGTAGACACAGATAGATATCCAGACGCACTCACACATGTACACAGATGCAAATAGTGACAGATATACAGACGCACTCACGCATATACACAGACAAACACAGAGACAGATATACAGATCAGGACTGTGGATCAAACCCACCTCACTTTGGAGCCTCACTGCTTCGTCATACTTTGTCACAGAAACGCCGTTCAAAGTTTAAACGGGTCAGAAGATTTTGAACTCTGTGACAAAAGGCTTTATGATAGCTCCTACGCTTACTACGCAATCACAGATCAATTGTCACGCTGGTCTCATCTCACTCTGTCTGTGGCCTATGGCCATCACTTTGAATGATGTCTTCTCAAAGACACACACAGAGATATAGAGATGTAGACACAGATAGATATCCAGACGCACTCACACATGTACACAGACATACACAGAGACAGATATACAGACGCACTCACACATTTACACAGACATACAAAGAGACAGATATACAGATCAGGTCTGTGGATCAAACCCACCCCACTTTGGAGCCTCACTGCTTCATCATGCTTTGTCACAGAAACTCCGTTCAAAGTTTAAAAAGGTCACGAGACTTTGACCTCTGTTTGTGACGACAGGCTTTATGATAGCTCCTACGCTTCCTCCACAATCACAGATCAATTGTCATGCTGGTCTCATCTCACTCTGCCTGTGGCCTATGGCCATCACTTTCAATTTCTTCTCAAAGACACACACAGAGATATAGAGATGCCAGATACAGACAGATATACAGACGCACACAGAGACAGATATACAGACGTACTCCCACATATACACAGACACACACAGTCAGATAGACAGATGCACTCACACATATACACAGACGGAAATAGAGGCAGATATAGACACGCACTCACTGAATCAAGCTCAATCGGTTCTCCGAACGGAAATTTCACCAGGATGGCTTTCAACAGCATGACGGTACGCGGGTTGCTCGTCCAGTCGAGGGGCGACGGGCAACAAACGACGGGCGACGGGCGACGGACGACGGGCCCCGGGTCCCGTGGCACTTCAAAATTTCCCTGGAATTTTCTAGTGTCCTTTATGCTTGTCTCCGATGCCAGTGCACATTTGCAATAGAAAAATTTCATAATTTCATCATCCCTGCAAAAATTTTTTTCATGAGCTAAACCATCATATCTGGGAAACTAATGAAAAACATAATTATAAACAGTTATTATATCATTTAAATGCCCTGGCAGAATTTTTCAGACATCCCATTTCAAGTAACGTTTTTTTTCAGTGTTAAATTACACATAGACAAGGCTGACATTTTGCAATTTAGCCACATACATTTTAATTACATTCACTTCACTATGTATTAATTGTCAATAAATAAATAACCTTAATAATAAACCATACAGTGCTGAGCTTCCAATGAACTTACCAAGCACAGTGTAGGTAGGGAAAGTTGACGGATGACCACATTTCACAGAATATCCTGTCACTTATCCAGCAAAGCAGAGCCAATGCCCACCAGAACCCTGAGATCAAGCCCAGCTTGAAAACCCGTGGGTTTTCACACCTGCAATGACAGAAGAGTGAAACTGTGAAAACACACACACAAACGCCCCACTGACCTACAGATACATGAGCTAATCCAGAGTGCCGCATTAACAAAACAACAAAACCATTTTCAGATAGTTTTGTATCATCACTGTCATTCACAAGTAACTCATCTACCATAGTACAGCTGCGGCAGATTTTACGGCTTCACCAGTTCCAGATTATGAAATATGTTCATTGGATATCCCTGAATTGGAGCCAACAGATTTACTGTAGAAGAAAAAAAAGCACCAAACAAACAAAAGAAAAACGCTTTTCTTTCTCACAGCAAACATCCGTCAGCACAGGCCACAGAATTCTCTCCCACTTAGCACAAAAACAACTGCCCTCAGTAGGTGACTAGCACTGGAAGTAACGCAAAGAAATACTAACAGGTTAGACAATGGATGACTTAAGGTTGACTGACGGCAGTGACTAAGGGTTGTGGGAAACGGAAACAACAGAGCATAGTTCTGTACTGTAGAGACATACAAATATGTGATTTGAGGAACATTCTTCACATTAAAAGGCCCTATGATTAGCCTGTCAAAAAGTGACATGTCATTAAACAATGTAAGTACAAACGGTCAAAGGTCTTTTGTAGCACAACATCTCAACACTATGTCGGTGACAAAATTTACTACCGAAGTTGACTGAGCTGAGTAGACAACTGCCGTCAGAGGAACTAATATCTGCTGCAGCACTGTTGTACATTGAAAGGTGGTTTAGTTTTTACTCAAGGGTTTAGTAGCATCTACACATCATCAGATTAAACAGGGTTGCAGTCTCTATGAAATACCTCCAGGATTTACGATGAACTGCCAAGGGAAACGGTTTTGCCTAACTGAATGCACAATGTAAACATTAGCTTGCTAATATGAATATGAACCCTAAAACCCAAGAGTACAAATTCTGTAGAAGATTCTGTGTAGTAATGGTGTGTAATAACTGCTCAAACTTTAAAAAAAATAAAAATAAATCATTGAACAAATAATATTTGACTTAAGACAGAAAAAATGTCCCTCTAAAGTCATACTGATATCTTTACAGTCAGTGAAAACTGTGCTCCCTTAAAAAAAAAAAAATAAAATGACCAACCTTTTTAGCTCAGTAATGAGCAGTGCAGTACAGGGGATGCCCAGTGTCATCAGCGACAGCGAATTGACAACAGGTTTCACAAAGGCCAACCCTGTGGTGATTGCTGACAAGATGCCAATAACCACTTTGAACCGTGACCTAGATGGACATGAGAAATCAGAAAAACTGATATTTTGTGCTTTCTGAACAGCATTTTGAAAGAGAGAGGGAACGTTGGGATTACTGAAAAAGCTCTTTAGACAACTCATTCAGATAGCAAACAAGAACCACTCAGCTACAAAGGCTGTTAAAAAAATGCAGCCTGAAGTGACAATGGAAAGAGAAGTAAAGACATGTGATGCAGCTTTCACTGGTGTCAGCTAACCTAGACAGGCCTATTATTGAACAGGGCAGTCATAGCATTGGACACATCATATGACAAGCCAGAGGCTGATAGTCAGCTCCTCCAGATGAACCCACCTAACACAAATATAGTACAGCTAAAATTAGCATTAAAATAGTTTTAATGTAAAAAAAAAAAAGTTCCAGCCAAAACAGCATGGTTTCCTTTAGCATAAATCTCTAATTTCACACAACTAAATCACAACAGCATCAGAGGCCTCCAGCTATGTAAACACTACCATCATACTGGTAAACGTACCGATCCTTCCTGAAGATCCTGGGTAGGTATCTCTTGGGGAACCACATGGCAATGGCACACATGAGCACCCATAAGATGGCCAGCTCATCCAGCATCTGGCCAAGGAAACTGAGAGTGGCATGAAAATATGTCGATCCAATACCTGTGAAAAAGAGATGCAGAAGGGAGCTGTGATCCTATATTGTTCACACGAGACACCGATGCATTTCATAACATTCATTGAAGATGTTAATAGTATTAAAAAGAAAACAGAAAAATCATGGTTTACGGAGGCATGTGGCCTCAGAGGCAGCAAGGGGAGAGGGTGGGGATCAACTATAGCACAAATGGCTTGGTGCCAAAAACAAAGGCAGCTTCAGGAGCCAAGATTAAGAAAGTCTTGCTGCTTTAGAGAAAAGGTCAACAAAGGAAACAAAAAGTAACTACCAACACAGTCACTTCGGCTTCAGTGTTACTTAAACTGTAAGTCCTGAAACAGGGTGGCGGGGGCAGGTTCGTCTGTGCCACTTTTGTTATCAGTCTGCTGCAGTCCTCTCCCTATCAACATCATCTGTTTTCATACCAGGCACTGCAGGAGAGTCAAATGCTGTAACGAACTTCTCATCCAAGACAGACTGCTGATCTGTCAGAAGTTAGCAGTCAGGACAAACTGCCAGCGCACTCAAATAAATAATTTTAACACAAATGCATGAACAGGGAATACACTAACTTTCTCATGGAAAGAGGGCTGAAACAATTATTTGGATATAGACACCATATTGAAGCAATTTGTTGGTACTCACTTGCAACATTTTAAATGTTGACTTTTTTTTATTCAAATACAGACATGAGGTGTCTCCACTTGTCTTACAAATGGGGTCCCATGGACTGTAATCAGCAGATAAATTTATTGTGAAAAGATTAGTTACAGCTCTAAATGGAAACACAAAGCTGGATATGTAAGGGTAATGGTAGCAGGCAATTCAACTGCCCAAAAGCTCATGAATGACTCACAGTCCACACACAGCTGAGGCCAAGGCCGAGGACAAGGAGCAGAATGTTGTTTTTTTACCGTCAGATCCATTTTTTTTCCTGCTCAAGTCAAAGGTCGAGGTGACTACAGAGGCAGTGGAGGGAAGACGAAACCATGTAACCTCTAGAAAACAGTGCTGATTAGTTTTAAAAGGCTCAAAATTCCTAAAGTGGGATCCAGCTCAGAGCTACTGAGCCACATACATGAGCATTTGTGCTATGGAAAAAGAAATTGTCGCTGTCAACAAGTAAACAAAACAAGATGGCTTTTTGCCCTTTTCCCTAAGAAGTTTGACCACTGGCTTGGAAAGCAAAGGGTAAACTGCTCCAACATACACAATATGCATTTGTTTTTACACAGTCCATTGTGGGAGTAAATGACCTATTTTGCATCTCACCATCAGTTTAAGTGCCTGTGAGTAAGTTGCTTATGTAACTCTTATTCAAATGCTACTGAGTGTTTTCTCAGCATTCATGGAGGTCACCTCTCAGGATTTAGTGGGGTCTTCCAGGTTATCTATGCTGACTTGGCATTTTTCCCCAAACAGCGCAAACAAAAGAGAATCATACAACAACTCCAGGACAAGGTCACAATTTAGACATTTGCGCAAGTTAAGATAGAAATACTGTGACAAATTAAATAAAATTTAAGCAATAGGCTTATACATTGGTTGGATAACTGAGGTTAGTGATAAGAGGGTACGAAGGCTGGATGCTGTTGCAGCAGTTTATGAAAGCAGACAGACAAGTGTCCAGCCAAACTTTGATATAAAAAATATCAAGACATAACTCAGGCAGGTTAGACAATGTACACTGTCCTATCTAACTGTGTATTTTCAGGTTGCTGATCAGCTTTTCCCAGAACTTTACTTGCCAGGTGTATTTTGTCTGTCACATAACAGCACCTAACTGCAATATAATGATGGCTGTTCCAACACCTTCATCTATGAGCTCAGACATAAAACATACAGATGAATGAACACCAATCAAAAGCTGAATATTTCAAGACGGTTGTCAGACTGCAAAGCTGTACCTAATTATGTGGCCAATGAGCGTTTGATAGTTGAGCAACACATATTTGTTTCAACGCATTAAAGCATTAACTGCATGTATTAGTTTTGATGTGGTTTGTGTAAAGAAAGCTGAACAGAGAGATCAAAAGTCCAGAGGTGACCACAGAGTAATGAGGAGCAGCCAACTTACCGACCACAACCAGGAGAATCCATATGAGGTAAATCCCGCTGTTGAAATGTGTTGCATATTGGCGGAACAAGCACATTAATATGGGAGGCAAAACAAAAAACAAAATGTTGCTGATCTGAAATGATAAACAAAGGAAAAAAGCCATGAGCCAAACCACATCTTGTGTACTGATCCTTTTGCTCAGTGACAGCATGCATGCTCGTCAATGGTGTGCAGGCCTCCTTGCCCCCTCCATTTTTTTATTTTAATTTGTTTATTTATTTATTTTTGCAAAGTGACATTCAGCAGAAATGAAGAAAAGGAAATTGTAACCTGATGCTAAAGTAAACATTGTGATGCTGTGGCAGAAAAAAGCAGCCAAACTGTTGAAAAACGGTGCAACTTGCAGCTAGCTACAGCTAGCCTGCTGAACAGAGCAATAAGAAAGCTGTGCAGTACAAAGAAAAACAAAGCCAGACAAGCTGTGGGCTGGTTGTGACTGTAAACAACACTGTATTACACGGAAAAAAAACAAAACAAAAAAAAAAAAACAAAACACAGCACACATTGTTACACCGACCGTATTGTAAAATTCAGCGATGCTGGGGTAAATAAGGTAATTGCCCTCACACCAGTCGACCTCGGAGCTGCCAGCCTGCAACTGGTCCCAAAAAACCACATTAACGTCACTCATGCCTGGACGAGTTGAGTCGGACGGACCGGGCGGAAAACGCCGTCAGCTGTGTGGAGATAAAACTATGAAAAATAAAAATCACCCGAGCAAAATTTCCCCTCAATCGGCTCCTTAGTCCAACGCTAAATGTGAAGGTACACTGTCGATGAGACACCATGATATTGAGGAAAGAAACCTGATCGGCCGCATGATTTCGATCCTGTGTCCGTCCACAAAGTCTCCTTGCCTGCCCTGACAGCTGCTTCGACAGAGGAGGCTGCGGTCGCAATAGGAGCATTCACCCCCGCCTACTTCCTGTTTTGTTGACACACGTGACCGCTGCGACCAGTCAATGGTAGAGTTTGGGTTTTTTTTCTCCAGACAAAGCGATCAATGTACACAAAATAACGGACTCACAACAAAATAAGGGTACATTTCAAAGCGTAAACTTATCGCACTGTCGCATTTACTGTGTTGGTGTTCAATCGGCTTTTGAATCTATTTTCATCTGTTTTACAGCACACTAAACTGGGAATACAGTCGGCAACATCTCACAGATTGTAATAAAAATATGACTTTATTAGTTCTCAAATCGATCACCAAACAATAAATTCCTACCATTTAGCTATTTGACAAACGAGTTGAGTTTGGAGCAGTTCAACACTGCAACTTTTGTATTCCTTTTTTATATGTCACACTGTTTTTTAGTATTTCAACATGTCACCCTTTTACTGCTCTGTATTGTGGGAGTTGTCAGGATTTCATATTTGCACAAAACCTGAGCAGAAGCTCTTATTTTATTTCATTTATTTATTTTTTTGTATTGTTGGTTATGTTATTTGATGTTATGGTAGTGTGTTTGAATCAAAACTAAAACATTTAAGCTCTGTCATATTTTCACAAATTTTTGGAGTGATGTGTGTGTGTGTGTGTGTGTGTGTGTGTGTGTGTGTGTGTATGTGTGTGTGTGTTCACCATTATCTCTCAGGACAAAATGGCTAGAGCAGGCTCTGGCTGTGGATCAGCGGCTACAACAG